>NC_059558.1:1828322-2130959 GCF_905220415.1 Colias croceus | reverse complement strand
AAACTTTGTTTGTTTGATTGTAATGAATAGGCTCATAAACCACTGGACCGATTTTAAAAATTCTTTTACCATTCGAAAGCTACATTATCTACGATAATATAGGCTATATATTATCACGCTAAGACCAACAGAAGCGGAGCCACGCGGGTGAAACCGCGCGGCACAGCTAGTTTATTATACATATTTGTTAAATTCCACTTAGTATTGAGGTAGTTTAGTATTTTGTGAGAAATTACACGGTGAATTTTGTTTTGTGCGATATTTTTTCCGAAATTTTAAATAATGAATGAATGGGAATGATTATTATTATATATGGCCGAATTATATTATTCTTAGCAATAAAATGCTTATGGAAATTTGAAAATTTATATAAATATAATCGATTGCGGATCATCATAGTATCAGACGTCGCCCGGAGAAGGTAAAAATTTATTTCAATTGAGATTTCCTAAAATGTTTAAAATTAATGTATCACACTCTAAACTAATTAAATCCTTGCTTCATCGTATCTTTTGTATTATTTGAATTTTAGAAATTAAAGACTTTTTAACGGGTTTTAAACGCGATTTATTCTAAATCAGGGAATAGAATTCAGAAAATAAATCGCGTTTAAAATCCGTTAAAAAGTCTTTAATTTCTAAATGTATAATACTCGCGTAAAATCAAACCCTAGAAAATACTATTTGAATTTTATTAAATCTCGTGACATATTAATCTTCATAATGCTGTTTGAATTGTGTTATAGTAGGATAAAAAAATCATATTTTGTTTATTTTAATGTTACTCCTAGTAATATTTTTGGCCATCGGAACATAATTGCTATTATTGTCGTAAGGCGTCTAACAATCTCAATACTAGAGCTTATAATTGATGAGATTTACAGGGTATTCATTAAATTTTTGCTACTTCTATAGGAAATTGGTTTTATTAAAATTATTGTTTTAGTTGAAAGTACGAATGTTACAATCGAATAGTTTAATAGTTTCAATAATATCTATAACCTCCTCCTTCTTTTGAAGTCGGTTAAAAACAGGGATCAATAAAAATATCATTAAATAAAAACAACAATATATTACATTAAAGCTTGTAACACTCAAAATAAAAGCACAAAATGTTCCAAAACATTTATTTCTGTTTCCCCAGAAATGCCTCCTGTATCTGTTCTTTCGTCAAGCCCTTTGTTTCAGGCACCATGATGAGAGCAACGACAAAGTCCACAACAGCGAATACAGCAAAGCAGTAGAAGGAGCCGTGGACTCCGAAGTTCTCCACCATGAAGGGGAAGACCGCCAGGATCCCGAAGTTGAGTACCCAGACCCACTCCATGAGGACCATGGAGGCTATACTTTGCACCTGTAAGAGATTATAACGTGAGTGATTAGGCTTTAGTGAAAAGTAAATGATGGTCAGTCAAACGATATTTTTTTCAGAATTCCTTTCTTTGAAATCTATACTTAATAATATTATAAAGCTGAAGAGTTTGTTTGTTTGAACCCTCAAAAAGAAGTTCCTGAGATTTCTCAGGAACTTCTTTTTCGATTTGAAAAATTCTTTCGGTGTTAGATAGCCGATTCATCGAGGAAGACTATAGGCTATATATCATCACGCTAAGACCAACAGGAGTGGAGCACTGCGGGTAAAACCATAGGGCACAGCTAGTAATATAATATTTTTTTTTAAATTAATTTCTTTGAAATTAACACATAATTAACAATTATTTTCAATTAAAAGCCAATTGAGTACACATCAAGTTTAATTACCAAACCTTCAAAAGTCACAGTAACTATAACATAACTACCTCAGATATAAAAACTTCTCCCATCAGCAAATACGGTATGCTACCAGCTCCAAGGGCGAAAGCGAAGCAGTATACCAAAATGAGCACTGCGCTCACCCACGGAGGGGCTATATTGGTCTGCATCAGGAAGCCCATGCTGAGGAGGCAGAGGCATACACCAATAGCAGATGAGAGGAGCAGCGGCTGGTATAGAAAAATTATAAACGATAGAACTCACGTTGTTCAGTGTAGATTTTATAAATCGTATCTTTTTCTTATTTCGTTAGACTAAAACGATGCTTTTTAATTTGTGTTAAATTTTGTATTTGTTACATATAATAAATCTGTAGAATTTCTGTACATTGAAAATATTGAAAAAATAAATAGCAGGGGTGTTACTGGATCGATACCAAACCCAAATATGTGATTAAAAAAATTTTTGTCTGTCTGTCTGTCTGTCTGTCTGTATGTTCAGGCATCACGTGAAAACTAACGGTTCGATTTCGATGAAACTTGGTATAATTATACCTTATTATCCTGGGCATAAAATAGGATACTTTTTATCCCGGAAAAATACGTAGAAAAAAATGAAGCTAGTCAACTATAAATATCATTCATAACTCAGTGAATCACACCATTAGAAAGAAAGAAAGAAACACACTAATACTATGTACAAAATTTATAACATTCATTATCCTAAGCTAACAACCATACATAACATTTCCAAATCTTACCTTTCTGCCGAACCTATCAGAGAACAGCGCACAGCTCAAGCTCCCAGCCATTAAAACACATGCGAACATGACAGAACACATATGTGAGGAGAGACTTGGAGCAGCTTTCGTGAAGATGTCCTTGGCGTAGACTTGCACTGGTACTATGCCCATCGTGACCTGGTCAGAAATAGGAAGCTTTAATAACACCATAAAGGGTGTTAGTAAGTAGTAGCCAGAAAAAGGAATAGACAACTATACTCACACTATAAAGGGTGTTAGTAAGTAGTATCCAGAAAAAGTACATTACAAAAGTTGTTAGTAAGTAGGAGCCAGAAAAATGAAATAGGTAACTATATTTACAAAAGTTGTTAGTTAGTAGGAGCCAGAAACAGGAATAGGAAACTATACTAACATTTTGAAGGGTTTTAGTAAGTAGTAGTTAGTAATAGCTAGAAAAAGAAATGGGAAAATATGCTTACACTGTACAGGATATGTACGTAGATGTAAGTAAATCGTGAGGAAAATAGAAAGAAGGAAAAGTGAGTGTGATGAAGACCATCAATATACAAATATTAAAATACTGAGTTTTTTATTAAATAATTTGATATTAGTTAAAAAACTTAGATAAAAAGAAAAAAAACTTGAGCGATATCAAGAGACGTCCGGATGGAACGAAGTGTCAAGTTAGAGAGAGACAGACAGAGAACCACGCGCACGCCGCACGCGGCACGGCTAACGACTCTAACAAAAATTAGTGTCGTGATAACTTTTCGTAAGAATTTTCCATCTAGCCCCCTTTCACAAAGCGCGATGAGAAACTTCGTTCCAAAGGTTAAGGAAATTAAAAATATAGGTTTTAAGAAACGTAATGTGAAAACATTACAAGATAATAATATAATAATTAACGTTTCTTATAGACATGTTAATCGATTAGTTACATTCAAACTTACCTGTAAAGATATTACTGATCCTACAGTAATAAATGCTCGTCGCGAAGAAGGTGACACCCCTAAAAAAAATTTCATCATAATTTTAATTTTACATGTTTTTACTAATTGCTGGTCCCGGCTTTACGTAACAATTTAAGTAAGTTTAAGTTGTTAATATTCCAATCAAAGCGAAAGGAGAAGATTCCAACAAAATTTAACTCTATAGATCCGTTTTTATTTCATCTTCTTAATATATATAAATCTCGTGTCACAATGTTTGTCCTCAATGGACTCCTAAACCACTTAACCGATTATAATAAAATTCGCACACCATGTGTAGTTCGATCCAACTTGAGAGATAGGATAGGTTTTATCCCGGAAATCCCTCGGGAACGAGAACTATGCGGGTTTTCCTTTGAAAACGCGGGCGAAGCCGCGGGCGGAAAGCTAGTTTATATATATGTATCGATTTTTTTTGCTAAATAAGATACTAACATAGCATTTTATACGAAGGCATTCTCTTGTGTTCGGCTGAATCATCGTTGTCAGCATTCAAGTTTTCTTTCTCAGCTTTTTCTACTTCACTTTCTGAAAATAAATTTCAATTAATCTTCAATCATCCTATTATTGTCTCTAGATCTAATTTATATATTATGGCTTGACCCTAGGGCTTGACCTAACATTAAAAATAGGAACTGCCAATTTAGAATTGAAATCTTATACATCAGAATTTTATCTCTATAATATTAAAATGAATCGCAAAATGTGTTGGTAAGCGCATATCTCGAGAACGGCTGAACCGATTTCGATAATTCTTTTTTTATTATATTCCTTGAAGTACGAGGATGGTTCTTATGGAGAGAAAACGTAAACATGTACCACGGGCGAAGCCGGGGCGGACCGCTAGTTACCTATAAAAATTCGAACTTTCATAACTTTGCCATGTTGGAAACGAGAATCCCGTTCCCTTCAAAAATAAAAACAACTTTTGAACATTTACTAAAAGATAATAATATAGTGGAACTAAGTATCACAAGTTTGGCCTTCTCTTTTATTTTTAAGGCGTTTATTTATAGAAACATTTAAAACTTCTCTGAAAAATGAAGTTACCATTAATAGGTACAAGTTCCACTGCGGGTAATAAACGTTGTTTCAGTCTGGAAAGTTCTTCCATCACAACTTTTGAGTCTGGTTCTTCACCTCTATAGTGGGCTATTGATTGACGTGCTTCCTATAAAGTAAATGAAAAGCATTATTAGACTAGTATAAATGTATTGAGATGAATAAGCATTATAGTAATAATATATTATTTATTGACTGGTTTGTAAGGTTGATTTAATATCTTACAAACCATAAAAATATTACGATTCTAAGACACGTGGTATCAAATACAAAATGGAGTTTCTTGCCGGTTCTTCTCCGTAGATACTGCTTTCCGAATCGGTGGTAAATGGTAATGTTTTATGACGATTCAAAAGTGCTTTTATAATTAGTCTAATTTTTTAATAAATAAATGTTTGGGTTTGAAAATGAAATTTTACCACATGAAATCAGCAGTTTTGTCGAAATTGTATCAAACATCAACTTCTGTTCACTTTTGTGTTTGTAATTGAGCAAAACATAAACGTACCATACAAGTAATAATTTCTTAATTGAATTATCTACAAATATACAGTTTACTTAAAGTAACACTCAAAATAATCCGTTACAGATATACTCACATCTTCTCTATTCTTCCGCATCAAAAATACTGGGCTTTCTTTAACTGACATGAGCAGACCAATATAAACCACACAGATAGCAACACACGACCAAATTGTGTATCTGTATGTTAACACCCAACCCATGATGTATGAAACCATAGTACCTGTACAGTATGATGCAATGGGTGCTGAAAACAAAGATTTTAAATTAAAAGAATCAATAAAAGATTTAGAAGAGAAATAAAAATAACACGCTTATATTGGCTTCACCTGTATGATGGTAACTTATGACTCGATTTTGAGCCACTTTAAACGGACAGATTTAATTCAAACTTTGCATGCTTCAAGGAGCGGTGACAATACAATAATACCATGAATTTATTTTTAACCGACTTCAAAAAAAGGAGGAGGTTATCAATTCGGCCGGTATGTTTTTTTTTTATGTATGTACACCAATTACTCCGAGGTTTCTGAACCGATTTACGTGATTCTTATTTTGTTCGATGCGGGATGGTGTCGAATTGGTCCCATAAAAATTTTATTCGGATAGGCCCAGTAGTTTTGCAAGTGCAAGTTTGAAGTCGGTTGTTTTTAACGCAGTTATCACTTGTAGTTTATAGATACGAGATAACAAGAATAACAAGGCAAAACTTTATGGTGCTTAATATAAAGCATGTATCCATTCTAGTGTTCCATGTAGCGCTGTATATTTTTAGTTTCGTCAGATGACATTATTAATAAGCACTGCAGCGAATTTAATTCGGAGTTTTAATGGTAGTTGGACAAATGCTTTTTATAGACTTCTTCTATAGCAGAATATAATAATCATTTTACCTGATCCCAGAGCGCCTCTAATGGATTCTTCAGCGATTTCTGATATAAAGATAGGCGCATGAACAGAACTGGCTCCTACTGAGAAGCCACTAACAAATCGCGCAACAAGTATCACGACAGTTGATGATGTCATGTCTATCATGAGAAATGATAACTGAAACATTAAATACATTTGAAACATTGTCGTGTTTACAATTAATAGAGATTTTCTTCTTTTCAAATTATACTTATTTATTTTAGGGACAAGAGTGAATTCTGTGGATACATTATGCTGATTTGTTAATGTTTTTGAAAAATTGACTGACCGATTGGTTTAGTTGCCTTCGAAGGTCGTAGGTTCGATTCTCACCCAGGGCAGATATTTGTGTGATTAACATCATGTTTGCTGTGTCTGGGTGTTAATTATCTATATAAGTATTTATTTAATATTATTCATTATGTATGTTTATCATCCATTTGGTTTCCAAAACACGAGCGAAAAGCTAAGTGTGGGGTCAGATCGTGTCGTGTGTGAAAAATGTCCTGAAAAAATATTTATTTATTATTATTATCAAGAAACCTAAAAATGAAATTGTATTCTTGATTGTTTTCCATAGTATCTCATATTTACAATTTGATAAGTAAGAATAGGGATTTACACAATACCCACGTGAAAATAAACCTGTTTGATTTATGATTATTGCTGTTTCTTTAAGACTTTCTTTTAATTATTTTTTATGGTATGAGAAGGTAAATAAGCAGACGCATTGCCTGATGGTACACAAATTGCGTCACCCATAGCGACTATAACAGAGGTTACCTACTGGAACACCTATAATCTCTATACATATATAAAAATGAATCCCTATTTCCCTTGGTCACGGCATCCCGCATCACGCGTGAACGGGTGGACCGATTTCGATAATTATTTTTTTGTAATATTCCTTGAAGTACAAGGATGGGTCTTATGGAAAGAAAACATAAACATATACCACGGGCGAAGCCGGGGCGGATCGCTAGTCATATTATAAATGCGAAAGTTTGTGAGGATGGATGTGTATGTTTGTCACTCTTGTACGCAAATACTACTGAACCGAATACAATGAAATTAAGCACACATATAGAAGGTATCTTGGCTTAATACATAGGATAGGTTTTATCCCAAAAATCCCACAAGAACCGAAATTATGCGGGTTTTTCTCTGAAAACGCGGGCGGAGAGCTAGCTCCTTGTAAAACTCACCAGATACGGCATGGCGATCACCAGACCACCTTTCTTCCTGCCCAACCCGTCGATCACCATACCAGCACATGCTGTTCCCACCAATGCGCCTAGCGCTGGCAGACTGCCCAGTAGCGACGCCTCCATACTCGTCATGGGGGCTGATAGTAATGTTATGTTCTGACTGGTGTAGTACGATAGTGTGTATGAGGGCCAGACGCAGACGATCCCGGATATGAAATAGCCGAAGACACCTGCAATGCACAGACATTACGAAGTTCTCAGCAAACATCCTACTAATATTATAAATGCGAAAGTTTATGAGCATGTGTGTGTGTGTGTTTGTTACTCTTGCACGCAAATACTATTGAACCGATTACAATGAAATTTAGCACACATATAGAGGGTAACTTGGATTAACACATAGGATAGGTTTTATTCCGGAAATCACACGGGAACGGGAACTATGTGTATGCGGGTTTTTCTTTGAAAACGCGGGTGAAGCCGCGGGCGGGAATCCAGTAATGTCTAATTCTTAAAATCTGACTTTCTTTCCTCTTCCTCAATTTTGTGTTTTCTTATTGTGTGTGTTTTATTATACACATATATTGTACGAATGTTTGCACTAAAATGAGTTGCTTTTATAGATTGAAACAATTAAAATTCAAACCAAGACAAATTACGAATGAATATTATACAAAAATAATAATTAAACCGAACTGAGACTAAAAGCACTAAGTACAAAGAAATCACGAGTTGAATGAATAAATATTTGGGATAATTATTATTAAAAGTTAAATTAGCACAAATAATAACGAATTTCTGTCAACAATTTTGGCGAGGAAAATTCTATAATTACCATAAGTATTTGAACGCTGTGAAGGTCGTTTTTATTTATATTTTCTTAGTATTATAAATTATCTAAATAAAACAATGTAAAGACAAATTTGACGAGGACTTAATTTTTACGTCATCGTGTGATAATGTCAAACGGGTATTAACTATTTAAAACTCAAAGGTGACTGATATAGTGATCTATCAACGCACAGCCTAAACCACTGGACGTATCGGGCTGAAATTTGGCATGCAGGTAGATGTTAGGACGGAGGCGTCCCCTAAGAAAGGATTTTGATCAATTCGGGTAGAATCCAAGGGGATAAAATAGGGGATGAAAATTTGTATTATGTTTATTTATCTTTTCCACGCAGGCGAAGCTGCGGGAAACAGTTAGTTATAAAATAACAAACATTACAATACTATCGAAGATTTAAAAGATGATCACAGTAACTATACTTACAGTACTGAAGTGATTTTTTTCTCAATTAGGCAAATCCTCCTATAATAGAGCCAAAACATGTTAAACCTATATCAGGAGAAAGGGTAGGGTTCAGTTATACATTGTGTTATTTTTATTCAATATTTTATAGTTATGTAATAGTTGTATACGTAGTATATTATTATTAGTCTGTGGTAATAGTAATTATAATATGTATATTGTATAATGTATATCTATACTTAATAATAATATTATAAAGCTGAAGAGTTTGTTTGAACACGCTAATCTCGGGAACTACTCCAATTTGAAAAATTCTTTCGGTGTTAGATAGCCCATTTATCGAGGCAGGATGTAGGCTATATATTATCTCGCTAAGACCAACAGGAGCGGAACACTGCGGAAAAACCGCGGAGCACAGCTTGTTTTTTTTTTTTTTTTTTTTTATTTATTTATTTTAATTAGGCACACCAACAATAAATACATTTGACATTGATATAATTAACATTATTAATTAATTAATATTATGTACTTATCAATAAAAGGTGTAGCAAAATAAATTAAAAGCATTTATAAATTAAATAGAATTATTTATGAACATAACAGATAATTAATTACATTACAATATAAATATTTATTTTTTATTAGTGTTATCTATAATTAAGTATTTATAAAATTATTATTAATCGTTTTACAAATTATTATTAATCAAGCAATTAATAATTTTATGTTTGTATTGTGCAAGAGATCCAAAGAATATATCAAGGTCCGGTATAGAAGTGACAAATTGGTTATATGCTGCACACATTCGAGGCAATGGTGCTTGACGTACTAAATTAGTTCGGCTCACTGGTAAATCAAAGAGATTACTAATCGGTTTTCTGGGTAAATTAGACGGGATTCGAAAAGTGATACCAGAAACAATATCCTCACAGGTAGTTAAACCATTTACACAGTTAAAAAGAAATACCAAGTCGTGTAATTTACGGCGATCTCTTAACGTCATTATTTTGAAGTAATGTAAGCGCTCAGCATACGGACAACGATGTGAGATACCTGGGGAGGTAAAAGCCAAATGCCTAGTGAACGATCGCTGTATGGATTCTATGCGCTGCGAGTGCACGGCGTGATGGGGATTCCACACAACACATGCAAACTCGAGGTGACTCCGTACGAGTGCATTATATAAGGCAATTTTTGTTGATGCTTTAAAGGATATAGCATTTCTTTTAATAAACCCAGTCATCCTTGCAGCTTTCTTAATTATTATATCAAGATGAGATGTAAGTTTGAGTTTACTATCCAAAGTTACACCCAGGTCGACAATTTCATGCTGGTGAAGAAGAGGAACATTGTCGATACTGTAAGTCGAATTAAATGGTACTTTTTTCCTTGTAAATCGAATGAATGAACACTTATTAGAGTTAATTATCATATTATTATTTTTACACCACTGACCTATATTGTCTAAATCATTCTGGATAGCAGCTACATCCGCCAAGCTGTTTACAGTTTTGTAAATTTTTAGGTCATCAGCGAAAAGTGCATAACTGCAGTGTTTGATAGAGTCACAGATGTCATTGATGTAAGCAACGAACAGAAGTGGACCCAGATGAGATCCCTGGGGAACACCAGATGTAGCAGTAAACACTTTAGATCTGAAACCTTTTACAACAACTTCTTGATTCCTTTTATACAAGTAAGATGCAATCCATTGTAAAATAGGACCCGATATACCATAGTTTTTTAATTTTGTGATTAAAGTCAGATGATCCACCTTGTCAAATGCGCTACTGAAGTCTGTGTAGACTACGTCCATTTGGTTACCGATGTCCATCACATGCGTCAGGTCAGACAAAAACTTAACAAGGTTAGTTTGCACTGAGTGACCCTTCCTAAAGCCATGTTGATGTGGAGTTATAAATTTATCTAAATATCGAGTCAAAACTGGACAAATCAACGATTCAAACACCTTTGATAAAGAAGATAAGATAGTTATGGGCCTGTAATTACTGACTGCACCTAGGTCGCCTTTCTTGTGTACGGGCACAATTATAGAGGTTTTCCAATATTCAGGAAATATACCTTGTTTAAGTGACTCATTAATAATTATAGCGAGAGGGGAGGCAATTGCGACAGCGGCGCGTTTAAGAAATACAGGAGGAATTTGATCTGGACCAGCACCCTTATTTATATCAAGTTGTTTCAACTTGAGAAGAACCTCTTTTTTTGATACAATAACCTTTACACAAGAATCCCAAGCGGCTTCTCTATTCTGAACACAAATATTTGATAAGGGTTCAGAATATATAGAAGAAAAATGCAATGCAAAAAGATTAGCTATATCAGGGCCGTTAGTCGCGATTTTGTCATTTAGGCACACAACAGAAGGTATGGAAGATGTCGGATTGTTCCGTTTACTATTTATAAACTTCCAGAAAGCTTTACTATCCTTCGAGATTGCATTTTCGATCTTTAACTTATAATTTTGATGACACTGTGCAATTAATTTATGGGAACGTTCACGTAATATACTAAATTCTAACAAATCGCGGGGATTTTTATATTTCTTATACTTGAGTCTCATTTTTTCCTTATCTTTGATAACGTGAATTAGGGCGGACGTAAACCAGGGAGGGTATTTACTTTTCTTCATTTGTTCAGGGATAAACGTAAAATTGTGTTTACTGTCTTATTTCAATAATGCGAAATTTCATGGCAATTTAAAGGTCATCTGTTATTGTAGTTCAGAAATTACAAAAACGTCTCAATGAAAAACTGTTAACTTTAATAATTTTCGCACTTCTGTAAAAAAAAATGTTATCGTGACTTTTCAGTAAAATACAATAACCAATCGTGATTTATTAATATTCTAAAATAAAATAACTAATGAGACAAAAAAATACTTTATATAATTAAAACAAGAGTTAGTATTAACAGTTAAAAATAAAAAAAAAAACGTGGTAGGTATTTCTTTCTCTACAAAGTGAGTGTGGGTCAACTATATTATACATAATACATATTATAGTAATATGTGATATTAAAATAAAATGAAACATAAAAAAATATGCAAAGTATTATACAAAATATATTATGTAGGTAGTAGCTATTTTTAATTTCAGTTTACATAATATTATACATACTATAAACAATGCTATTGTTCTAGTTACTATTAATAATAAATTTTATAAGTAATAATAAATCATATCATAATTACTTATACTAGTCATAAATCTCTTAGATATCAGCTGTGGCATTAATGTTCTATAATTATTTACAATGAAAATTAACATTAAACATATTGTTATTAAATAAACACAACTACATAATCAATAGTTTTGCTGTTCAATAAATGGTTTAAAAAAAATAGTAGATATGTAACAGAGAACGTTAACTGGCTCTCTGACTATTAACAAAATTTTAAAAATCTATAGATTTTTTTAATAGAAATATTGGACCATGATTGTGTTATTTGGTAGGTAAGTAATTAATATAATGGGGATAATTATTATAGAGTCATATCAAAATGAAGTCCCATATCCCCTAGTGGGGTAAGGGGCAGATACATTATGCGATACATCTATTTCACTGATCGATTTTCTTTAGGGACAAGTAGGTGATCAGCCTTCTGTCCTGCCAGACCGAGACATATTTTTTCGTCGTCTCCACCGGGAATCGAACCCAGGACCCCTCGGTTCTACGCTCATGCGTTAACCACTGTACCTAGGAGGCTAATAATTATAGAGTCATGCATATTATAAAATATATTTTGGTGCTTATCGTAACTTTCCGGCTGTTATTAAAAAAAGCTTTAAAAACTAAATTCACATCTTGATATACTTTTCTCCAAGATAAAAGTACTAAATAATAAGAAAACTATCGAACAATAGTTAGTTTCACCTTCTCTAAAGTAAAATACCTACCTAAATTGTAAAATACCTTCCTAGATAATTTTTATCTTTTATTTTTTTTAAGTATATATTTTTGCATAATTGCCGAAAATATACTCTAAAAAAAATATTTTTCATGAAAATTGAAAAGCGAAAGAGCTATTATAATATAAGAGATTATGTTTTTTTTATTATAGTTTATTATTTTAATTGCATTTTCGCAATGAATATTCATTCAATTTCTTTCTTTCTTTAATAATTATGGTAAGTAATTTATATATTCTAAAATATATAATTTAAGACTGTATTCTGTCAAATTTTCATTAAAATAATTAAAAAGCTTTCAACATACTTGCTAACGTAGTTAGATACTGGTGCTGTCTCCCCATCTTTGTTTCCTTATTTCACTTTGCACTTAACAATTTAATTTAATATTTTAATAAACTTTAATTAACATAACAGTCACTCCCACATAATATATAGTAATACTTGAAATAACAAGACACATTCTCTCATTTATACATAATAAGTAATTAGTGGATATTTACACAATGATACAGTAGCAAAACCAAAAATTAAATACATATTTTATCTTTAATTAAGGTAGTAAATTGTATGTGATAATTGTGTTTATTCGTATTGTTTTCTTGTGGATCTAACTAATAAATGTGTGTTTTATCATGTCTAAAATAACTCGGGTCAATTATAATTATAATTTTATTACTTATTAATTGGATAATTGTAATAATACGACAATTAAATAACTCGTGAATCCAATTATATTATCACTACATAATATAAAACAAAGTCGCATTCTCTATCCCTATGTCCCTTTGTATGCTTAAATCTTTAAAACTACGCGACGGATTTTGATACGGTTTTTATAATAGATAGAGTGATTCAAGAGGAAGGTTTTAGTATATAATTTATTAGGTTTCTGACAAAGCGGGCGAAGCCGGAAATTGGTCTTATGTGTCCGTGAAAACTCTCTTTTTAGAGAATAGAACCTAGGACTGTTGGTTATACGAAGGAGACGCTCAAAACACTAGGTAGGCTAATTTTATTGTATCCATACAAATCTATTTTATTTTGAACTAGCTGTGCTCCGCGGTTTTTCCCGGAGTACTCCGCTCCTGTTGGTCTTAGCGTGATGATATGTAGTCTTATAGCCTTCCTCGATAAATGGGCTATCTAACACCGAAATAATTTTTCAAATCGGACCCGTAGTTCCTGAGATTAGCTTATTATTATTCAAACAAACAAACTCTTCAGGTTTATAATATTAGTATAGATAAATAAACTTTTTATTTTATTTATTTATTTATTTCTTCGTAATCATACAGCATTACAGTAAATAACATTTCATAATATATTGATACAGAACTATGAGCCAATTAAGATTACAAAACAAGATACTTACAGCTAGATAAATGAGTTATTTTTTAAATGACATATCAGGAAGGAGTGTTTTCCATGTTATGGTGAATTATATAATACAGTAGGAAAGGTTATTAAATAATTAAACAGTTAAATCTGAAATCTCCCTTTGTGTGAGTGTGTGTATGTGTGTGTGAGTGTTAGTGTGATGTGAATGTGTGGTTGTCTGGACTTGCGTGTTAGTACTAAAGCCGAATTGTATGTGAATTTTGTTAATTTCTTTTATAAATCTTTGCTTTGATAAAAGGAAAATATCTAGTTCTTTATAGTCTTTATTGTATATATGAGAAATTCTACACATAATTCGATTCTTTGCGTAATTACTACTAGAGTTAGGAGTATAAAATAATGATGTGTGACGAGTTCTAAACTGAGGGGTATTGAAATAAACCAGTTCTAGGAGTTCCGAAGAATCAATTCTTCCGTTGCATAAAGCATGAAGAAACAATAAGTCACTTTTAATACGTCTAAGTTGTAATGGTTCTAATTTAAAGTATAAGCAAACATCCGTATATGTGTTGAAGCAGTGTCTAGCTTTAAAACACAAAAACCTTAAAAACCTTTTTTGGATAGATTCTAATCTGTTTACGTGTTTAGCATAATATGGAGACCAAATATTTGAGGCATAGTCGAGTATACTCCTGACATATGTAGAATACAAAACTTTGATACAACTAATATTTTTGAAAATTTTACAAGTGCGTTTAATAAACCCAAGTTGTTTAAGCGCCTTATTCACGACTACGTCCATATGCTGTGTCATACTTAATTTTTGATCAATAATTACACCAAGATCTTTTACCCAGTTGACTTCTTTTATTGGATCATCATTTAATGTATAAGTGAATGAAATGGGTGCCTTTTTTCTAGTAATTGATATTTTTTGACATTTTTTAATATTGACAGTAATTCTATTTTTTCTATAATAGGCTTCTAAATTAGTAAGGTCGCTTTGAATATTTTTACAATCATTAATAGATTCAACAGCAAGATAGATTTTTTTATCATCCGCATACATTAGATATTTAGAGTGGATAAAACAGCTGAAAATATCAAACAGATAAGCGTTATATAAAAGAGGTCCAAGTATTGAGCCCTGCGGAACTCCAGATATGATATTTACGAAGTTACTTTTTGCCCCTCCAATCACTACAGCCTGCATTCTTTTACTGATATAAGAACAGATCCAGCGATATAGATCACCTCGTATACCGATAGCATATAGTTTTTTAAGAAGTATGATGTGATCTACACGATCGAATGCTTTTTCGAAGTCCGTGTAGATCACATCCACTTGTTTACCCCCATCCAATTGTTGCAATGTATAGTTTGTAAGTATAGATAAGTTTGTTACGGTAGAGCGTCCCTTTATAAAGCCGTGCTGTTCTGGAGGAATGAATTTATATATTAAAGGACTTATTCGAAGATGTATAAGTTTTTCAAAAACTTTACTGAGTGAGTTTAATATAGAAATCGGCCTATAATTGATAATATGGTTTTTAGGACCCGATTTGTATATAGGGACAATAAGAGCTTCCTTCCATTTCGAAGGAAACTCACCAAAATGGTTTACTGACATCGAAAATATAATGGATAAGGGTAACGCTAAAGTGTCAGAGCACTGTTTTAGAAAAATTGGTGGTATTTCATCGCTACCTGCACCCTTTTTCCCTTTAAGTGATTTTAAAACACGTTTAACCTCAGAAATTTTGAATGAAATATTAGAGATAAGTTCATTATTCGGACACGAAATTGGAAGGTTGAATTCTTCATATGACGTAGCGGGTTCAGCAAAAGTGCTATGAAAGTGTTTGTTAAATTCAGTGCATATGTCTGTTTCGGTACAAAAAATTTTATTTTTATAAATCATACTTTTAGGATATCCTTTTGAGCCCGTCTTTATAGATTTTATGTACGACCAAAAACAAGTCGGATCTTTCTGAATATACGATTGCATTCGATCAAGGTAGAGTGAAAAACATTTTTCCTGTAGGATCTTTTGTCTCGAACGAAGTAGACTAAATTCATCGTAGTCAAGGGGATTTTTGTATTTTTTCCATCTTTTGTGAAGTTTTAATTTATCTTTTATTATATGTATTAATGCTTTATTGTACCATCGGGGAAAGTTTTTCACAGTTATATACGTTTTTGGAACGTGTGTGTCAAAACACTCATTGAGTTTCCTGTAAAACACATCGACTACATCATCGATATGATCACCTATTAAAATGGATGGCCAGTTAATTTTTGAGAGAAAATCATTAACGTCTGAATAATTAGCACGGTAAAAATTGTAACGGACTATCCTTGATTTCTTTATGTATTTGATACTTAGTTCAGAAATATCTATTTCCAAAGCAGGGTGATATGTATCTTCAGGTACCAAAGGTCCCGATGCTTTACTGACATCTATTCTAAAGTTAGAAAAAATTAAATCGAGTATGTTATTCTTGTCGTTTGTTATAAAGTTGTACTGATCTAGGCCGGAAATACTACACATGTCCAAGAAGTCAGAAGCAGCAGTCTGCATTTCAATAGATCCTTTTTTTAACTGCATAACATTAACTGGGGACCATTTAACATTTGGTAAATTAAAGTCACCAAAGATTAAGAAATTATCGTTTGGAAAATCAATGAGTAATTTAGATACTGATGCAGTAAACGTTTGAAGGGTTCGGGCCTGATTTTTATCTGGAGGTATATAAGCTACACAGATATGGAGACCTCGATTATTGTGTGATAGGACAGTTGTTGAAGGTATACTTACCCATAGACACTCTACGGCCTTGGGTCTCCAATCAGTCATAACTTGAGCTTGAAGGATCTTGTTACAGCAAATCATTACACCTCCGCCTCGTTTTTTTGTTGAGGTAGTACAGTCTCGGTCATTTCTAATTATATCGTAGCGATCATCACACAACTCCCTATCAAAAATACCTTCCGCTAACCATGTTTCCGTGATTAAAATGATATCAAAATTGTTCAAAAGAATATTATTATAAAATTCATGTGTTTTAGTTTTAAGTCCTCTTACGTTCTGATAGAAGAAATTAATTTTATTAGCCATTACTATACTTAAAATAGGAACTAAAATAATTAATGTCTGACACTAAAAACATGTTATTTAATTCGGCTATTAGTGGTTTTGTTAATTTATGTGTTTTATTTGTATTGAAAAAAGTGTGTACTCTTAGTGATTGTGGCGAATTATATGCTCGAAATAATATGTGACTGTGAATGTTGTGTTTGTATGAAGATGTATGGGAGATATTAACAAATTCTACGGGTACAATTATAAACTTAAAAGTGAACATTTTATCAGCAGCAAGACTAATAGTTGATAAATTAATTAATAATATAATAGGCTTAATTATACAATTTTTTGTAGATCCCGCTTTGAGTTTATACACAGAGCTGGAGATTCTTCTGATTTTCTTAAAAAAATGTTACAATTTCGAACCCATACAAATTTATAAGAGTTTTGAGCAGCCAGATCCTTAGTTTGTTTCAAGAGGACCTTGTTCTCAGGAGTAAGGTGTTCAAAGACGAAAAACTTAGTAGTGGGACCTTCCACACCAATATTGTTAGTATTTATACCTTTATTCTTACGTATACCAGAAAGAATTTTATCTTTGTATAGGCGGTCCTTCAGTTTAACAACTAACGGTTTGGGACGCCCTGGTATATTTTTAAAAGGCTGGACTCTGTGAGCAAATTCAATTTGATCGTTGCATAATATAATACCCGCATATTTCGCAATTTCAGTAATTATTTGTTTAGGATCTTCGTTTATTTTGTCGGGTAGACCAATTATTTCCAAATTCCATTGCCGCGACCACTGTTGCTGTTTGTTCATGAGATAACGTAACTCATCCAATTGATTATTTTTGTCTAGAACTACAGCTTCTAACTTTTCAAAATTTTGTTGGAGATCTAAATGTTCAGATTGAAGCATATCGTAAGATTCCTTAATTGTTTTAACTTCTGTAGAGATTTCCGTAAGTTCATTCTTGATTTTTTTTAATAAGCAATTTTTTATTTCATCTAGAAAATCTTCTTTTATCTTTTTCAATTTTTCATCGAGCAATTGTTCAAAATAGCTTAATAATTCGGGTGTCGTTAGGGCTGCATTGGTGGTAGATGGAGGATTGAACTCCGGTGTAGCTTTCGAACTTTGTCCACTGACATCCGAAGATGGTTGGCTTTGCTGTTGATGAACTGTATTCTTGATACCGCCGCGGACTGGTGTATAGGTCTACCAGAATCTGATGGCATATTTATATTTAAGAAATATAAGATTTTCATATGGCAATTTTATTTGACAACTATCATAATGGTTGTCAAATTATTTTCTTCTTTGCAATTGTTGAATAATTTTTAGGATTTTGTCTAAAAAATCTTCGAAGATGTCGCAAAAGCCGCTGCGATCACAAGCAAGAGGTGTTGTTTATAATGTGTATATAAAAACATTCGATGAAGAAGGGTCAAACACATCACAATTTTCAATTTTGAATATTTTATTGGTAAATTGGACTTACCCGTTTTGATACTAAAAATTAAAAATATTATAAGTAGGTAACTATAATATTGTTTGTTGATTACAATATAATTTTATGAAAACTTATTACAGGAGTTTCCAATACGGCTATGCGTCAAGTCCAAGCTGTCCAAGTCAATTTTATAATTATTTGTCTGTTAATACTTACGAAAATAAACATAGTTTTCTTTTACTGTTATTTTATTTTATAAAAAAAAATATTAGCATTATCTAGTTTTGATCTGCATTATCCTTACATCCATATTTTTACATGGCATAATGATAATGAATATACAAATATAGGTATGTGTAAATAATAATATTATGTAGTACATAAATAAAAGTAATATGTATATTATACATGTAAGTATGTGCCTACATAATATTAAGTGGATATCTCATTATTAAGTACAGTATTGTTCACTTATGTAATGTGACTAATGATGTTGAGGACAAAATAAAAAATAAGCAGTATCAAGATCGTTCAGTCCATTTTCCCCAGGGTTGCACACTCAAAATTTTGATTTCCCCAATTGCCATCAGATTCTGGTTTACCTATATTACTGTTGTCGCCTCCTTTGCGTAAGGCAGCGGTGCAACTAGAACATTTCCATTGTGTACGCATGGAAGTAGAATTATTCCCAAAATCAACGCATTCGGAGTGGAAAACAAGCGCGCATGTAGTACATTTTATGCGTCTCTGCGTGACACTTATGCTATTTTTACATGCCTCACATAATAGACCCATATTTAGTAAATTATTTTTAAATTATAAAAATAAAGTAAAATTTGGCCTATAGTTGGGTAATTTCTTGGTGATGACAACACTGAAGCACGTCAGTACGACAGCGATCTATTGTCTTTGGAAGGCGGAAATGTCAACAACTTGATCTGACAGAAACTTCAATCATATAATAATTTATCTCCGTTTACCTTCAGTTTGTAAAAAAAATTATTGTGAATAGAAAACAAAATGTGACTTTTTTCGCCAAAATTATAGTTCATTAAGTTTATTCTTTTACTTAACTTAGTTTTCACAGTTCACTTTAATACGTTTTTAAAATCCGCACTATGAAACACACACTCCTCTATTTTTAATGCATTAAAAACTCAGCAGCAAATGTTTATCGTTACCACAGTTGACAGATTTTTGACAAACTTAACAAAAATATTCTCTAACTTTAGAATCTCATCATGAAATTCTGTTTAAAGTGCAATCTTTGCCAAATATCACAATTCAACTAGTATCTAATCAGAAGAAATAAACAGGTTTCATATTATTCTGATGTTTAGACTTTAGGCTACTACACAGACTAGTTTCATCAAAATCTTTTCAGTAATTTTGGCCTAAACATTTACCAGAACATCCAAACTTTCGTCTTTTTTATACAAGCTGACCATCTTCAGGCTTCCAAAAATAATGTTATTTCACGTCATTACATCATAATCAAATATTTGTCATGGAGGACACACAAAAATACTTTATATTTATCTATAGTCAACGAGTTTTTAATATTGTTTCAGTTATTATCAAGATTACATCATACAAACAAACTGGCATATGAACGAGAATCTGTTGAAATTTGTACAATTTTTGCAATATTCTTCATTATTTCAATCGCAATTGACTGCTCCGATAGTGCAGATCGAGAGGTCCCAGATTCGATGCCGTTTGTTTGAAAAATGCCAGATTAATACCAAACAATTAAATGGAACTAAACATAACATGTGTTTGTTCTTTCAGTACGTTTGTAGTTAAACAAACAAACTCTACAGGTTTATAATATTAGTATAGATAAATAGATAAACTTAACAAAAATATTCTCCAACTTTACAAACTCATCATGAAATTCTATTTAACCCCATATTGACCACCGAGCGGCCCGATCGGGAATAGACACAATAGATTTTCTATTGTGTCTGTGATTCCGGGGGCTGAGGCATTAAAAAGCCAATCTTTACCAAATCTCACAATTCAACTACCTAGTATCTATAAATCAGAAGAAATAAACAGTATCGAATTATTCTTATGTTTAAGATACAACAATCAACATAAACTAGTTTCATAAAAATCTTTTCAGTAATTAATCCTAAGGCCTAATCGAGTAATGAACATTTACCAGACAGAACATCCAACCTCTCGTCTTTTTTTATACTAGCTGACCATCTTCAGGCTTCCAAAAATAATGTTATTTCACGTCATTACATCATAATCAAATAAATTAATCTCTGTCATGGAGGACACACAAAAATACTTAATATTTATCTATAGTCAACGAATTTTAATATTGTTTCAGTTATTATCAAGATTACATCATACAAACAAACTGGCATATGAACGAAAATCTGTTGAAATTTGTACAATTTTTGCAATATTCTTCATTATTTCAATCGCAAGTGACTGCTCCGATAGTGAAGTGGTTAACATGTTGATTGCAGATCGAGAGGTCCCAGGTTCGATGCCGTCGGGTTGAAAAAATTTCCTTATCAGGAATTTTCCTGATCCTGGCAGTGCCCTAGAGAACACGAGATGCTGTCCTTTGCCTGATTTCACTCCGGTCGTCCCAAAGTATATGAATAAGGAATTCACTGTGTTTGTGCGCTTTCTCTATAAGTAATTAATAATATTATTTCATCTGCATTTGGTGCAAAATATTTGTATGTAGTTACAATAATTTTTTAAAAACGGAATACTGAGTAAAATATTTAATTTTTAATTTTTAATGTAAAATATTTAATATTTAATTTTAAAATATTTAAATTTGTGAAAATATTTATTTTATTTTGAGATAAAAGTGTCTTACACAGTTTAAAATGGTAAGTATACACAGTTTATATGAATCTTTTCAATATTTTCGGCGTGATACCAGATAATGATACAACCAGACAGATATTTTTTTATATATATATATCGATAGTTTGTGTTGCACACATTTGTAGAATATTATCTTCAATATTTTTACTACCAATAGGAAAGCGCTTAACGATGTTGTCTGCTAGTAAGCGAAGATATTGCCAAGGATAGAGCGCGCTGTCCTAGAGGTAGGTCTAGGTACATAGAATTGTGTGCAGAATTGACCGGTTTTTAATCTATTGCATAGCTTCTATCGCGGGCCTTGAGCGCGGGGACCGAATCCAGAAATTGCGTTACGAAAAACCTCACGCTCCCCACTCCGACAGGCACGGAGGTGTGGCTTGAAGGCATGCTATGCAATAGATTTACCGCGGCAGTCCCCGAGTGCCACACGCATTTTTTAAGCTATTGCATAGCTTCTATCGCGGGTCCTGAGCGCGGGGACCGAATCGAGAAATTCCGTAACGAAAAACCTCACGCTCCCCACTCCGACGGACACGGAGGTGTGGCTTGAAGGCATAGCATGCAATAGTCCCCGAGTCCCCAGTCCCCGAGTGCCACACGTCTTTTTTTTTTTGAATGAAGATGAATGAAGAATGAAGATGAATGAACAATGAAGATAGATATAGATAGAGTACTATTATAATTATTCCTATTATAAATGCGAAAGTTTGTGAGGATAGATGTGTATGTGCAAGTGTGTATGTTTGTCACCCTTTCACGCAAATACTACTGAACCGATTACGATGAAATTTAGCACACATGTAGAGGGTAACTTGGATTAACACATAAAATAGGTTTTATCTCGGAAATCCCATAAAAACCGGAACTATGCGGGCATTTCTTTGAAAACGCGGGCGAACCCGCGGGCAGAAAGCTATGTTAATTCCATTATGACACACTGTAAATTATTCTTCTCAATTCTTGTATTGGTAGAGACACCAAAATATCTATAATATAAAAATCAATCGCAAAATGTGTTGGTAAGCGCATAACTCGAGAACGGCTGAACCGATTTCGTTAATTCTTTTTTTATAATATTCCTTGAAGTACGAGGATGGTTCTTATGGAGTGAAACTTGAACTCTTAGACATATTTTAATGTTATTTTATAAAATAAGGCACTTTAATTTTACTTATTAAATTTAAAAGGCGCTCGTTCCCTTAATATTAAACTAGAGCCAGATATAACTTGGTCCTTTTTATTCGCTGAAGCGAATATTTGCTAGTAGGTTGAAATAAATAAGGGATTTTAAATTCAACTTAGAAAGGTTTTATTCCTTACAAAATGATTTTATGTCTACCTTCAACAATAAAATAATAATCGACTAAAAATAATAATTAACACGGCTAAACACAACCAAAACGACCGTTACGTCCGAGAGCCAAATGCAGTGTGTCAAATCCGCTGTTCAGCTCATTTTTATAACCTCGGTTCGGGTTGCCAGTTGGGAATTAATTTATAACAATACATTATTAATTCAAGTATCCTCAGAAAAATTACATTACACCCACTTCCAATACGTCATCACTCTATAACTAACTATTTAACACAAATTTTATCAAATACACAAGAAATACACTGCAGTTCGATATAAAACTAATTGTAAGCACATAAGAACTAAATTACAATAACTCTTCTAAAGTCTTATACCGCCCGTCGGCCTCTCAATCTATCCTGTATCTGTTCCTTAGATAGACCCTTAGTTTCTGGCACTAAAAAGATCCCGATCAAGGCGTCCAATATACCAAAAACTGCGAAGACATAGAAGCATCCATAGATACCAAGCTCCTTGCTCATGAAGGGAAATACGCCGACTAGAAGGAAGTTCAGAAGCCAGACCCATTCCATCACTATCATTGATGCTAAGCTTTGTACCTGGAATGAGGAATAATTATTATTATTGAGATAATGGTAATAAAAAAAACAAGTTGAAAATTAACGTTTTACTACTCGAAAGAAACCAAATGCATTTTAAATCTTAAAAAAAGTAAAATGTCTATTATTTCTATACAAATATACATATTATATTATGCTCTATAATTTTATAATTAAGACATTGTTCATGTTCACGTTTCCGCAAGTTCTACACGAATGAAGTTTATTGTATGCTGGGTTTGCGTATTATATTATTTGAAGCTAGAAAAAAAGCAGATGTACCATCCAGATTATAAAACCCTTAGTGACATATTCATCAAGATTTGATTATCTGTATTTTACGCCTGTCGATCATACATGTACATTACACACCATTTAACATAATTGTTAAAAGAATAAGGTTACGTAAAGAAAAGCAAGAGAATATTTATTAGGCGTAGATATTTTGACGCGAGTAAATGTAAATTATAGGTAGGTATATTTATTGGATTCAGAAAACTATCCCATCCTTCCTTAATATCTAAACTATTTGACAATTATATAAACCAACCTCAGCCAAAAACAGTTCAGCCAGCAGCACATACGGCACGCTTCCAGCTCCAAACATGAAGACAAAGCAGAAGACGAGGATCATGACCGCTGTCACCCACGCTGGGGCAATGTTCGTCTGCATCAGCACTCCCATACTGATGAGGCAGATGGCCACTATGATGGAGGAGCCGATGATGAGGGGCTGGAAGATAAAATTAATAACTGTAATTGTCAAATTCAAAACATTGCTTATAACAACTAACTATTAACTAACGACAATACAGAAAAAAATGTGTGCGTGTACTAGTGTACACACATAAGAAGTGAAACTTCTTTATGACCTTATTTTTAAAAAATTATTTACTTTAAGCAAGTTTACAGAAATACGTCGAAATACGCGTGGTAATGATAAGAAAAAGATGGCGCGTAGGTAACGGAAAAATGTCACGTGTAACGAAAAAATGTTACACTAAATTTTTTTTCCAACCCCGATAAAGAAGTTTCACTTCAATAAATTATTTACTTTAGGCAGAAGTAAATTATAATAATACTAATATACAGAAATAAATTATACACTAGGCCAGCAGGCAGTAACACTATCCACAAGCCTTCTAGGGTTCTGATCCACCAGTAAAAGTAATATGAAATCGTTGCACTAGTTCCCGAGATTAGCGCGATGAAACAAAGAAACAAAAGAACGAGAACAAGAACTTATATTACTAGTAGATATGTTAATTAGCTGGCTTGGCCAAAGATCTAATATTATGGTAATGTTTTGGTAATAGAGATTTAAAGATTGGTGGAATAGTTTTTAAGTTGAATTAGAACGAACAAAAAACATCTTTACATTAGTTAAGATAGTCGTATTTATAATTTAAATTATTCTCAATACATTACCTTCCTCCCAAATTTATCCGAGAATAAAGCGCAGGACACACATCCACACATGAGAACGAGTGCGAAAATCACAGAACACATGTGCGACGACAGACTCGGCGCCGCTTGTGAGAATATCACCTTAGCGTATACTTGCACTGCCACCATGCCCATTAATACCTGGATAAACATGAAAATAAATGAATAAGACCAAATATAGATGAAAACTCAGAAATTGTGGTATTTTATTGTTTTTGATTTTTAATACGCGATCTTAATAGTAAAAATTTTAACGGATTTTAAACGCGATTTATTCACGTGTTTCCACGTGATCA
This sequence comes from Colias croceus, assembly GCF_905220415.1. Taxonomy (NCBI): domain Eukaryota; kingdom Metazoa; phylum Arthropoda; class Insecta; order Lepidoptera; family Pieridae; genus Colias; species Colias croceus. The sequence goes on along the minus strand of NC_059558.1, from coordinate 2,106,189 downwards.
CGCTCGCTGCAAAGTATGCGAAACGTCGGGATAATAATAAATTATAACGAATAAATCGCGTTTGAAATCCGTTAAAATCATAAATTGTGCTCTCTGAGAATGTACCATAGAATTTTGAAGAAATGCAATAAAATCCATGATATCGAAATAAATGCAATAATTTATTTATCTAGTGATTTGAATGTATTGGTTGTGGGAGGAAAATAATTTTTTAAATTATTCTTATGTGAATTGGCACTCACCTGAAATGATACTGTCAATGAAACAATAATGAAAGCACGTCTCGAAGTTGGAGAAAACACTGTAAAAATATACATAAACTTTAATTAAATTAGTAAATCTTCTATTAATCAAATATTATCAGGGACCAACTAATTAACTTAAATAAATAGGTTTCTAATTATATGATTAAGATAGATTGGGAAAGTTGATCATCATAGGTTTCACGTTAAAAAGTTTTAGTTCTATTATAATTAGGGGAAGGTATTATTAATAGTGATGATTGCTTTAATTTTCAATTTTAACATCAAACCTCGAACTAAAAGACTAGACCTATAGATTCAACTAGACTTCTACACCCACGTACTTACATAGAATTTTATAAGCTGGCATTTTCTCCGTATCATTCTGCACTTCATTATCATCATCGTTTAATTTTTCTTTCTCTGCTTCTTCAAATTTAACATCTCCTAAAATAAAAATATTAAAAAACTAGTATTGTTCAAATTACTCAACTTTAGTTGTGACTAGTTGATAAAACTCAACAAAAACTCATTTTAACCAACTTCTACCTTTTGTGCCTACTTATGTTTAGTTTACATCAGCAAAATTGTGTAATGTGTATCCGTATTAGGTAGGTCTTCCAAACCGATCTGCGAATGATCGTATTGTTTGAGACAATTAATATGATGATATCGCAAGATCGTGATTTATTTAATTAACATTATTTTAACTGACAGCTTGGTACAGTACGCAGAACAGTGTGGGATTCTAAAGTCGTAGATTTTAATTGCCAATTGGGACTAACAAGAAAAATTCGATACTTCAGAGCCCAAAAGGCAGATCGATTACGTGTCCAGAAAGACAATAATTGATTAGCGAATAAAAAAATATTATAAAGCATATCTAACAATTGCTCACAAGGAGAAACGAGACATATTCTGAACATCAGAGATACGTGATATAAACTTTTAAAATATATGATTGAATACTTACCACTTATAGACACAAGCTCAACAGAAGGTAACAGTTGTTGTTTAAGCCTGGATAATTCTTCTAATACTGCTTTAGACTCTGGTGATACTCCTTTATAATATGCAATGGATTGTCTTGCTTCCTGAAAAGTTTTTAAAATATTATATTTTTGTCACAAAATTAAAATCCTTATCAAGTCATGATAGCAAATTTTGTGTGAAAACGAAATACCTCGCGATTATAATTTAATATAAGATAGTCAGTAAAAATTAGTAATTAAAAAAGTAGCATTACCTCTTCATTATTCTTCATAAACAAAAATACAGGACTCTCTCTGACGGACATCAAAAGCGCCGCATACAACAGGCAAAAGAAGATATTTATCCAAATAATGTATTTGAAAGTGAGTGTCCAGCCCATAACAAATGAAACGAAAATGCCGAAACAGTAAAACGCCATAGGAGCTGAAAAGAAAAGAAAAGCAATATAAATAAACAAACAGAAACAATGCTAAGAGATATAATTTTCTATAATACTAAGGTAAATGAGGGGGACAAAATAACTACAAAACTATTAAGATAAACATATTAAACTTAACGTATTACGTATAATACCAACTATTTAAGAAGAATAAATAATTTTCTTGATTTGATTCTCGTGCTAAATTTCATTGTAATCGGTTCAGTAGTATTTGCGTGAAAGAGTAACAAATACACACACACACACACATCCTCACAAACTTTCGCATTTATATTAGTAGGATTATTGCAGCTAAAATCTACCACTCATTATCAAACATACATAATATTATCGTCTAAAATTTACAACAATCAAAAACTTCTGCTTCCTGCTTACCTGTAGCCAAAAGCCCTCGTATTGACTGATCAGCAATTTCAGACACAAACACTGGGCTATGAACGAAGGACGCTCCACATGCCATGCCACCCATAAATCTTGCCAATAGTACGAATATAGCTGACGAACTTAGATCCACTGCTAGCCATGATAACTGTTAAAATAAGAATGTGATTTAGAAGAACATTGTTGGGTTTGGTTTGTTTAATCACAGAATGGTTAATAGTAGCTAACGCTAGTTTAACGACGAAATAAACCTATTGTTGAAACAGAGAAATAATATTGCAATGGATAAAATATTATGTATATGATGTAACGGTTTGAAATCAGTAGGTAAATAGTGAATAAGTAGCATTAATTGACCATCTAACCGAAATGCGTCTACTTTATAGTCATGCAGTCTGTAGGTAACAAGATTTTGTTTATTTTACCTTTATAACTATTAATAAAAACCCTATCCCTAGTTCAGGTTTCATAAGAATTCGTGCACCTATTTATCCATTAATATAAATTTCCTACTTCTATATTTTGACGAACATACTCCTGTACCTAATTCAGTTTTCCTTAAAACTTCTCCACCTATTTGTACTTTTTGCCTTATATTTTCTTACTTACTAATACCACATAATATTTTACCTATATCTTGTAACAAAACTCACCACAAACGGCATAGCAATACACAGACCACCTTTCTGCCTTCCCAGACCGTTTATCACCGGACCAGCCAGCAGGGTCCCCACCATGGCTCCCAGACTTGGCAGACTGCCAAGTAAGGAACCTTCCACCTCTGTCATGGGCTCTGTTAATAGTGTTGTAGTATTTGACGTGTATTGATGAAGAGTGTACGAAGGCCAGACGTACAGAACGCCTGTTATGAAATTCCCGAGGGAACCTGTGAAAGAATGATGTATTGAATAAACAAAATGTTATGAAACTGGTATTGTGTTTTATTTAATAAGATTCCCAATTTTATATTTTTTTGGACGATAGAAAAATTTTAATACTGTCACAGTTTCCGAACAATTAGTTACATTATTATTATCATTATAGTAATTACGTATTATATGATTATTTGCGTAATTTTTAATCTTTTACTTGAACCTCAATCATAATTTAATAAAAAATAAGCCTATGAGAAAAAATGTGAGTGATAAAATATTTACAAGATTTACAAAGTTTATGAGTCCCTTATCTTAATATTTCACTTTTATTATAATCATGCTTGCAATGCTTTAATTTGTTTCAATGTTATACAGGGTTACTTGTAAAACACCAGCAACCTCGCAGGACAAAATAGCTAACATCATAAGTAACAACATTTGTTCTACGACTTTTGGCACAACGCAATAAATTATTTTTAAATGATTTTTTAAGCTTTTATTGTACTCTTCTAACATTTGTAAGTCTATTTTCTATTCATAATCGAAAGGACGACGCGACGCCCCCTTCCCCCTTTCGTTCGCAGAGTTCGTAGAGTTTATAATATTCAAACAGAAAATTAAATGAATATTTATGAAAATAAAATTTAACAAATTATCAAAAGTCGTAGAACAATTAATGTTATAACTTATGATGTTAGCTATCTTGTCCTGCGAGGTTGCTGGTGTTTTACAAGTAACCCTGTATATTAACACTATTTACGTGTTAAATTAATTTTCTTATAAGTTTTCTAACACTAAAGTAGACTACAATTTTGCTAAAAATGTAATATAACTTCTGAAAATCTATGTTTGGACTATACTGAATACAATATTAAGATAATTAGGCATTACGACAACATAAAGCGCGTCACACACGGTGAAGATACTATAATATTTTATGTTAAGATTCTCTAATATAAAATATTACAGTATCTTAAGGTATCCGGTATCAGCGTTCTGACCATCATTTTTCTTTTTTTGATTGCGTACTAAGACCCCTGTAGAACCGCCATCCTGTTACAAATGACCCGAAACACTGACACAAAATATCGATACCGGATACCTTAAGATACTGTAATATTTTATAGTAGAGAATCTTAACATAAAATATTACACACCACACCACACAAGTACTGACTGGTCATGGTGGATTCGCCTTCTATTTGAACAGATTCAAGCTGAAGGAGAGTCCGTCATGTCTATGTCAGCCCGGAGTAGAGGAGACGGTTCCTCACCTGTTACTCGAGTGCCCAATTTTTGCAAGCAATAGATATGCTATTGAGCAAAAATTGGGCATGGCGATGACGGGTGAGAATCTGCCTTCCGCCCTGGGGGACAAGTGTAGGGATGCGTTCTTGCAATATTGTAAGCATATTGTAGTCGTAGTTAACCAAAGAAATAAGTAGTGTGTGATATTAGTTTAACTGTGATATAGGATTAAGTTGAGTGTTTTTGTGCCGTGTTTTTATTGAATTTTTACTTAATAATTTTGTATATTTTATATTGTAATTTAATTTAAGCTCTTGTAATTTTAATTGTACTTATTTATATTTATATTATGTGAGTAACCAGTATGTTAATATTTCTAAAAATTGAAAAAAAAAAAAAAAGTTTGTGAGGATGGATGTATGTGTATGTGTTTGTATGTTTGTCACTCTTTCAATACTACTGGAACCGATTGCAATTAAATTTAGCACACATATAGAGAACTGCGGGATTTTCTTTAAAAACGCGTACGAATACACGGGCGGAAAGCTAGTAGAAAATAAAGAGACATTCTAAACAGCAATCGCTATAAACTCCGATATATTAATACAATTATTGTTCAATAACAATACATAATGACAGTTGTTCTCAAAATAATGCATAGATAACATTCATTACACAACTCGAGATAATGAAAAAGGCCATTGTACTAGGATCCGACAAATATGCAATAGAATAAACCTAGATATTATCACAGATAATACAATACTATGCTATACTATTATAACTAGCTTACTGCCCGCGGCTTCGCCCGCTTTGTCTAAAACCTAATAAATTATATACTAAAACCTTCCTCTTGAATAACTCTATCTATTAAAAAAAACCGCATCAAAATCCGTTGCGTAGTTTTAAAGATTTAAGCATACAAAGGGACATAGGGACAGAGAAAGCGACTTTGTTTTATACTATATAGTTATTAAACATACAGGCACCATATACCTTTTTCACACTTTATCACATTTTAACATAAATCTATACTTAATATTATAATGCTGAAGAGTTTGTTTGTTTGTTTGAACGCGCTAATTTCGGGAACTACTGGTCCGATTTGAAAAATTATTTCGGTGTTAGATAGCCTATTTATTGAGGAAGGCTTTAATTGTATTATCATATCTCTAAGACCAACAGGAGCGGAACACTACTGGTAAAACCGCTGAGCACAGCTAGTAAATAAATAATTTAAGACACACTTTTTTCACTTATTAATAAAATAAAAAAAACTTTATAGATTCTAAAAACATCCAAAAGATGTCACGTTTTCACCAGTTCTTAAAGCTAGCGTTGTCGCAAAAAGTTAAATTAATAGCACAAAAACTCTAAATGATGTTTTTGAAAACAATGAATAAAACTTTACTGTAATCAACATATCTTCCTGCTAACCATAATTGCAACATGTATAAATAATTAATACTTAATTAGAAATTTCCAAACTGAGTTTCATCACTACATAGTATAAAACGCAGTCGATTTCTCTGTCCCTATGTCCCTTTGTATAGAGTGATTCAAGAGGAAGGTTTTAGTGTATCATTTATATACAAAGCGGGCGAAGCCGCGGGCGGTAAGCTAGTTTTATTATAATTTAAACACTTTTTAAATTAAGTGCTCACCCACGCTCTACCCACATCGACTAAAAATGTAAGCTCAAATGCAATGAAATTTTTTTCTCAGATTATAAACAGTTTAACTAAAACTATATTTAATATAAATTACAGAACCCTATTGACATTCATTTAGCAAGCTACAATCATTCCTACTTATTAAATAAAAAAATAATTTTAGACGCCATCTTTTCAAATAAATATTTATTTAAGCCCCTCTTTATTGTTATTTCACATAACTTTTCATAAACAAATCCCCAAACCAAACAAAAAAAATCATACTCACATGCCAAAGTGACCTGATACTGCCTCAATTTGGCCATTTTCGTGTGTTTGTCACCTCATACCGCCGTAGATACTGAAACCAAGATATTATGTCATCATACAACTTTAACTATTACGCGAAAATCAAATATTACATATAAGATAACTATATCTTTATCGAGTTATACTCTTGGATTATATTATGAATTTCATTTTAATATATTAAACCATGTTTTTTCTATACTAATATTATAAAACTGAAAAGTTTTTTGCTTGAACTCAGAAACCACGCATCCGATTTGAAAAATTCTTTCAGTGAACAGTGTTAGATAGGCCATTTGTAGAGTCCCTGAAGGCTATAATATTATGTATAACATCACGCTAAGACCAATAGGAGCGGAGCAATGCGGGTTAAACCGCGGGGCATAATAATTATTTTATACGTGTAATACGCGTGAAATAAAATTAATTAAATAGTTTTGAAAAACTATTATCAGTAGAATAATTTACATTCTAAGCTATATATTTTTTTTAAATTTCCGAAAAAACTAATTAATTTTACAGTCTTTATGTATATTATTATAGAAAAAACCGACCGCTACAGATTAATTAACATAATTTTTTTTCACCACATCATTAATAGCAAAATAAATTCCGATGTATAATTATTTTTAAATAAGTAATTTCAAATTATTGAAAATAATAACTTCAAACAAAAAATATTTCGGAATATTATTTTGTTGAATATTTCTGAAAAGATTAGACTCTATAAGTATAACTATTATTAATATCAAATAATCACTTACCCCTGTTATAATAATTATTTATTATTACGTATATTAATAATTATTAAATTAAATAAATATGTATTACTTCGTCTAGATCTGACCTGCATATAAACATCTGTAGAAATGATAGTATGGTATCTTATCATATTTTTATATTAAGAAAAGTCTTATATCCATTTGAAATCTCTAGATATTTCAACTTATTCTTATTGTGTGATTTAATTCTAAATATATGCAGAAATGTATTTTGACCTCATATTTATTTTTAAGTAGCTTTTGCGTGACTGCGCCCGCGTAGTCAAAGAAAATCCCGCGTAGTTCCCGTTCCCGTGAGATTTCCGGGATAAAAAGTAGCATATGTGTTATTCTGGGTTTTCATATTCATACCAAATTCCATTCCAAATTCCAAATTCCATTCCAAATTCCAATACCAAATTCCAATATTTCCGCGTTTTCAAAGAAAAACCCGTTCCCGTAGGATTTCCGGGATAAAACCTATCGTATCCTATGTCCTTTCTCGGGTATCAAAATATCTCTATACCAAATTTCATGCAAATTGGTTCAGTAGTATTTGCGTGAAAGTGTAACACATACATACACATTCATCCACTCATAAATTTTCGCATCTATACATATAATAAATCTGTAGAAGGGTCAATTCTGTACATTGAAAATATTGAAAAAATAAATACCAGGGGGTGTTACTGGATCGATACCAAACCCAAATATGTGATTAAAAAAATTTTTGTCTGTCTGTCTGTCTGTCTGTCTGTCTGTCTGTCTGTCTGTCTGTCTGTCTGTCTGTATGTGAAGGCATCACGTGAAAACTAACGGTTCGATTTCGATGAAACTTGGTATAATTATACCTTATTATCCTGGGCGTAAAATAGGATACTTTTTATCCTGGAAAAATACGTAGAAAAAAATTAATTTTAATTTTTCAGTTTTATCCATATAGCCCGGGAGATACTGACACAAAATTTCGAGTCATTTGTAACAGGATGGCGGTTCTACAGGGGTCTTAGTACGCAATGACAAAAAGAAAAACGATGGTGTGAACGCTGGTAAGGCGGCTTAGTCGCGTGGGCGTTAGTCGAACTCGTCGGAAAATAGCGAAAGTCAAACGATTTGTAACACAAAAATTTTAGAATTTACCGATAGCCCATAAAAAAGAAGTAGGCGGTAGTGTACTCGAAATTTTGTGTCAGTATCTCCCGGTCTAATAGACGTTGTTCTGTAGAACCGTGAACACACGTTGCGTATTATTATAGGCCTAGCCGTATTTGGGTCCAATAGATATATTTATAAGATGTCATGGTCAGAGTTACTCAAAATGGAGAAATAAACCATACACGCGAAGACCGACAGCCGCGCGGACGGAGTCGCGGGCGGAAGCTAGTTTATAATATTAGTAGTTAGTAGTTATCTACATAGGTATTTATTTAAAAGTATGTAATATATATTATGTTTATCAGCCATTTGTTTTCTATAACACAAGCGAAAGCTTAGTCATCAGATCGTGCCGTGTGTAAAAAATGTCCTGAAAATATTTATTTTATTAATTTTTAACACAGACAATAAATCTAAATGTATGTCTGTGATTTTTAAACTTTAATAAAAGGTCATTCGTTTACATCAATAATTACATGTGATTGCAAAATTTATGATAATGAGAACATCGATTAATCTACAAAGAAATTATATCTGCCCTACATTTAGAGATTATACAGATAATGTATTGATATTAAATATTAATATTTATTTACACTTTAAATGTTTTCAAGGAAATATTTTTAAGAATACAAGCAGGCAATACATAAACCGAAAAAATAATTTGAAAGAATGTAAATTTAAATGAGTCGTAATAATTATAGTCTCTCTTTTTTAATTTTTTTTATTTCATCCTAATGACAGCCTGGATCGTATCCATACTATTAATATTATAAATGCGAAAGTCACTCTGTCTGTCTGTCTGTCTGTTACTCAATCACGCCTATACTACTGAACCAATTTGCATGAAATTTGGTATGGAGATATTTTGATACCCGAGATTAAGAACATAGGCTACCTTTTATTGAGAAATATGTACCACGGGCGAAGCTGGTGCGGCCCGCTAGTTGTAAATATAACAAGCATACAAACTTACGTAATGAAAAACAAAAACAGCTAATGAAAATATAAGACAAAATAGGCGAGCTTATCATTAAAAGGTGATCTCTACCAACCAACACGGCTTTTTTCCTGTTTATTTTATCGTCAAAATACCTTACCTTATTTAAATAGGTATCGTTTTATCTCATACGATATCGTTTGATTTATTTTGAGATTAATCTTGTCAAACTGTTGCTACTAGGTAAGTGAATTGCAAGATACGTAAATAATCAAACTCTCGAAAGATTGAGTTTGTTTTAGTAGTTTCAATACCTTATAACAAAATGTATGCAGTTTATTACCCGTGTAATGATATCATATTCATAGTTAAATTAGTTAAACTTTGACGTAAGTAGGAATAAATTATTGATATACTAGGTTTCCGCCCGCGGCTTCGCCCGCGCAGTCAAAGTAAAACCCGCATAGTTCCCGTTCCCGTGGGATTTCCGGGATTGCGTCATTTTCCCGGGATAAAAAGTAGCCTATGTCCTTTCTCGGGTATCAAAATATCTCCATACCAAATTTCATGAAAATTGGTTCAGTACCTAGTTTAAGCGTGATTGAGTAACAGACAGACAGACAGAGTTACTTTCGCATTTATAATATTAGTATGGATTCTTTTCAAAGCAACAATATAGGGTCATTGCGCCTGTTCGCGTCCACCTGCCTATTCGCGTCCATTTGGGAAATCTTTTAGAATATTCACGAAAATAAGTATACTTTAAGTAAAATTGTAATAAGAAAAATTTCCGATAATACCTCAATGTATAAGAGACATGCACACATATTCAAAATATGCCTGCGGACCGCCTATCCTATTAAAAAAAAAATATTTAATTTTGGCTATTAAACGAGAGAGCTAAAACGCGCGGGATTTTGAGAAAAAAATAGTGCGCAGCGTCGCGCTTGACGGTAAGTATCTTATTGTTAAATGTGAATTTTTGAATATGTAACTGTTTCTTTACTTTGCTAACAAAACATGGAATAGTATGGATTATAAATCAACTTATTTCTTTTACAATTAATAGCTAAAATAAGGTGGACGCGAATTACTACACCGAATTTGTACAACTTCCATTTTGCGTCCACGGTGGGCGCAAACTATACCCTTAGTGCATAACAATAGAACATATTGCGTCCACATTGCTTTCATTGCGTAGCAATGAATTGTTTGTTAAAATATGTAATTTAAAATAGATGGTAAATTTTTGACTAAGACCACAAGTTGATAATTTAAATTTTCATTCAAATTAGCAAATTTTTATGCTATTTTTTATTTTGATATCCGTCCGTCTGTATGTCCGTCTGCCGGTCTGTCTTTCTGTCAAAACCCTTTTTCAAAGTAACGCGTGGAGGCATAAAGCTGAAATTCATATTGAATATTAAAATTTACGGTCCCTTGAAGCAGTGAAAAAATCAAACTTAGAAGCCAAAGCAATCAAAAGATACAGCCGTTTATGCTGCAAATTTTCGCAAATTTCGACATATGCAAGGGAATCAAAACCTACAGGGTACTTTACGTGAATACAGCCACTTGAAGTTTGGTACGAAGCAACGTCTTATAGCACAAATAAGGGAAACATTGAAAAAATAATCATTTACAGTTAAAACATATGAAAAAAACAGGATGATACGGAACCCTCAGTGTGCGAGTCCCACTCCCATTTGGCCGGTTTTTATTAAATAACTATATTCGTAAACAAATAATTTATTAAAATCTAATTTTTATTTGCATTTATCTGATAAAATATCACCCAATACACTCATTTACCACCACCAATAAATTCCTTTTCTAAGCTGGTGGACGCGAACTGGTCCACGGGTGGACGCAAACTGGAATTTTTGGACGCGAACTGGGTAAAACGCCAAATTCTGCTATTTGTCTAGATAAATAAAAACCACATGATATTTCCGACACAATTGAAAGTAAATCTTAAAAAAGACTATGTAACGAACACGTTACATAAATTATTTTGCGTTGAAATTTGTTCTGGAACATTTTTATTATCTCCTTCAAACTTTCCAACTGCACTAAGTGGACGCGAACAGGCGCAATTACCCTAGCAATTTAAAGAAAACACAAAAAAATATCTGATTCGTAAGAAATCCTTGTTATCGCTTGTTAACCGATTTTATTTTTATTTTTACGCAGGTATAAAACTACGGGGAGCATAACATATTTAGGATTACACACTCAAGTCAAGCTCATACATTTGTTTATTCAATTAGACTTCTTCGAGAAGCACTTTTGAAACGTCATATTTTATCTTTTTTAACCGACTTCAAAAAAAAGGAGGAGGTTATCAATTCGGCCGGTATATTTTTTTTTTTTTTTATGTATGTACACCGATTACTCCGAGGTTTCTGAACCGATTTACGTGATTCTTTTTTTGTTCGATGCGGGATGGTGTCGAATTGGTCCCATAAAAATTTTATTCGGATAGGCCCAGTAGTTTTTATTTTATGAGCATTTTTGTCTGTAGGTATTTGTAAATTTTGCAAGTGCAAGTTTGAAGTCGGTTGTTTTTAACGCAGTTATCACTTGTTAAAGTGAAACTTTTATTACATCGTCTCAAACTTTTTGGTCTGTGTAGCGCATGTCGCGTGACGCATGATACGTACGATATTAATTATCGTACAAATACGATAATTTTTAGTTAAATGTCTATAGTGTGAAACGGTCTATAGTGTGAAACCACGGTAAAAGTTTCACTTTTACCGTGGTTTCATAAAACCACACAACATTTTATAACATTTACCACCGATTCGGAAAGCAGTATCTATGGAGAAGAACCTGCAAGAAACTCCATAGTCTTACTTTAACAAAGGTTCGAATTTTTTTACACATTTCTAAGAACTTTAGGAAGATTACTAAATATCCTAAGCATAATTTTCTGAATAGCTTCAAAACTATAAAAGATACATAAATACTCTTCATGTTATATCTCTATCAGAATGTCATAGCCCATAGGTATTTATGTAAATGATTTCACCTTGAAATAATGCAAATTAAGTATAAATATGGAATCTAAATACAAATGTAATTTTAAAGTAAAATTCAAACAACAACAAAACACAAAGGAAAAGAGGAAAGGAAGGAAAAGAGGAAAGGAAAGGAGGTTTTTGGAAGTGGGAGTCGAGCATGCTTCGGCACGAATTGGGCCACGCTCGCACCGGGGAAGGTACCACACCCTCACAGAATATCGGCGCCATAGTGACAGTTTACTGTCGCGTTCCTTACGGTGAGTGAGGGGTCCGGAGGCCCACATCCCTTCCCATCCCCTACCCATCCTCTCCTTCCCTATCCTCATTCCCTCCCATCCTCGCCCCTTCTCCCTAAATCCTTCCAAATCCCTTTGAGGATAGCAACACATCCACTTCCCAGTGGAGTGGATGCTTATGGGCGGCGTATATCGCTTAAGGGGCCTTGATACGAAATTCATGTTTCTAAATCATGTTTTTTTTAAAGAAATCATCATATTTAAAATCCTAAAAAAATATATAGTACAGATAAACGTTTGATCTAGTGGAATTTTTGGATAGAAACACAATATTAAACATTTAACTCGATAAAAAAAAAAATCAGAAGTTGCATCGATTTTGAAAGCAGATACAGTTTTATGCGAATTAGGGAAACGCTATTTTTATGAAAATTTTACATTTCATTTACTAATCAGGTTTTACAGAAGAATTTTTGGATAGATATATAATTTAGCCCTTATTTTTTTTATATAAAATATAATACGTAAATTACGACTCGCGCGCACCACGCTAGTGCCACCAAAGTCCAACCGGACGTCATCGAGGGAGGACCTGTGCTAGTTTTGCTCCCGACCACGTTGTAGTCGCCGCTCGTTTTAATTAGAACCGAGCGGCAAGTACAACGGCGAGCACGCCACAATATAAATAAATCAGTAGTTTAATTTTATTACCTATTGTTGGTGTAAATAAATTAACTTCTTAATCTATACTATTAAACGAGCAATATTTGCATATTTATATATGTATATTTGTTTGTAAATTTGTTTGTAAATACAGTGTGGAAATTTTCGATGTGCCCTGGGTGAAAGTACTAGAAATACTGGAGATAGCAAATTTTGCTGAAAGGAAACATTCCTTTATTTTTAAAAAGAAATAGACCTGCATTCAAAGATTTTCAAAAATTCATTTTCTTCGGCCGGGAATCGAAAGAACTAAAAATGTAAAAAAATAAAATTTTCTATTTTATTCTTCAAATCAACACAAGTTTCATATTACAATTATTTGTAACTAGCTTCCGCCCGCGACTCTGTCCGCGCGGATGTCGGTCTTTGCGTGGAAGGTTTATTTCTCCATTTTGAGTAACTCGGACAATGACATCTTATAAATATCTATTGGACCCAAATACGGCTAGGTCTATAATAATACGCAACGTGTGTTCGCGGTACCTACTACAGAACAATTTTTTTTCTACGTATTTTTCCAGGATCAAAAGTATCCTATTTTACGCCCAGGATAATAATGTATAATTATACCAAGTTTCATCGAAATCGAACCGGTAGTTTTCACGTGATGTCTTCATTGTCTTCACATACAGACAGACAGACAGACAGACAAAAATTTTTTTAATCACATATTTATCGAATAATTTATCGATCCAGTAACACCCCCTGCTAGTAATTTTTTTCAATATTTTCAATGTACAGAATTGACCCTTCTACAGATTTATTATATGTATAGATTTAAAATTATGTTTTAAAAATTACCTTGCCTGAGACCCTCTTTTTTATGGGTTGTTGAATAGGAATAGCGGCAAAGTTTTGAAGTACATAGTAGGAAGACTATTATGATGTTGGTTGATCTGTATGAATATGACAAATATTTTTTTTATGAAACAACAATCCAAGATGGCGCCGACGAAAATTTAACTTTTTTTAGTGATGGGTGTCATTTTCATGGTTTTTGGGGTAGCTATTAACGAATATGAGGTCAAAACTAAAATCCAAGATGGCGCCGACGAAAAATTTGACTTATTTTCGTGATGGGTGTCATTTTCATGGTTTTTGGGGTAGCTATTAACGAATATGAGGTCAAAACTAAAATCCAAGATGGCGCCGACGAAAAATTTGACTTATTTTCGTGATGGGTGTTATTTTCATGGTTTTTGGGGTAGCTATTAACGAATATGAGGTCAAAACTATAATCCAAGATGGCGCCGACGAAAATTTTACATCTTTTCGTCATGGGTGTCATTTTCATGGTTTTTGGGGTAGCTATTAACCAATATGAGGTCAAAACTAAAATCCAAGATGGCGCCGACGAAAAATTTGACTTATTTACGTGATGGGTGTCATTTTCATGGTTTCTGGGGTAGCTATTAACGAATATGAGGTCAAAACTAAAATCCAAGATGGCGCCGACGAAAAATATGACTTATTTTCGTGATGGGTGTCATTTTCATGGTTTTTGGGGTAGCTATTAACGAATATGAGGTCAAAACTATAATCCAAGAGGGCGCCGACGAAAATTTTACATCTTTTCGTCATGGGTGTCATTTTCATGGTTTTTGGGGTAGCTATTAGCGAATATGAGGTCAAAACTATAATCCAAGATGGCGCGGACGAAAACTTTACATCTTTTCGTCACGGGTGTCATTTTCATTGTTTTTGGGGTAGCTATTAACCAAAATGAGGTAAAAACTAAAATCCAAGATGGCGCCGACAAAAATTTTACATCTTTTCGTCACGGGTGTCATTTTCATGGTTTTTGGTGTAGAGCTATTAACCAATATGAGGTCAAAACTAGAATCCAAGATGGTGCTGACGGACATTTTATATGTTTTCGGCATGGGTGTCATTTTCAAGGTTTCTGAGACAGCTATTAACAAATCCCCAATGTAACCGTCGATAATTTGGTATATTTTTCTTACAACCGTTTACATATTTTTCGAGCAGAATTCAAATTCTCTGGAACTGTACACAGATAATAGCCTTTTGAAGTGAAACTTCTTTAGACGCATTGAGAGTAAAAATTTCAAGAACGCGTCATGGTAATACTGCAACTGTCATGTTATGGAGCAAGGCGGTGATTTTGGTATCTATAAATCTCGCCAAAGAAGTTTCACTTCTGACACGTTATCTCGGCACACACGCTCTTTATTATTTTATTCTCTTCGTTTTAATGTTTTAGATGAACTTTATTTTAAAAAAAGTTAAGCGAATATATTTGTTAGAATATTAACATGATTGCCACAGAGTTACGTTTTATATATGTTACAGGAAATGTATGTAATCCGTCATTGCATACAATTCCTAGGAAATGTATGCAATTCCTAAAATCGTAAGGAAATGTGTGAAATAAATTATTTTATACACATTTCCTAGGAAATCTATACAATTCCTAAATAGCTATCGGAAATGTAAAACATTTAAGATATTGATATGTCGCAGGCAAGGGTTGGACTAAAGCAAAGGGGGCGCAGGACTTAAAAAAATTTTGATGGAGTTGGTATCATTATAACACCTATTTATTATTGTTTTATCGTAAAGATTACGCTTATATAAGCATGTTTTATAGGAACAACTTTTCTCTAAAATCAAAAATAGCCGAGATATTCGCCCTCAAAGTTAGGTTAGGTTAGGTTAGGTTAGGTTAGGTTTGTTAAAAAAAAACTACACAGAAATAGGAGCCCCGCGAAGCGGGGCTCCGTCAACGAAGATCGAACGATCGAAGATAATAATATGAACATAATATTATTACAATTTTACGGTATGACTGTTACCCGATTGTATCAATAAGAGCTATAATAAAAAAAATAACAACGTGTTTTATTACAGAAAGCATTTACTTTACACATTTCCTAATACGATATAGGAATTGTATACAATTCCTAGGAAGATTATACATTTCCTAGGATATGCATGCATTAAATAGTTTTTTAAACAATATTTTATACATTTCCTAAATGGTATCGGAATTGTACACATTTCCTAGGAATTGTATACAATTCCTTGATTTCATACATTTCCGGTAACATATATATTACATTACTAAATATGCATTTCAATCAATGTTCTTTAAAATTGTTTTTAAGACTGTCTACAAAACTGTAGTTGTAAACGTTTTTGTTATTTTATTTATGTTTACTTTAAAGGAGTAAGAAAAATATACCTAATTATCCACGGTAACATTGGGGATTTGTAAATAGCTGTCTCAAAAACCTTGAAAATGACACTCATGCCGTAAAGATGTAAAATTTTCGTCGACACCATCTTGAATTTTAGTTTTGACCTCACATTGGTAAATAGCTACCCCAAAAACCATGAAAAACACACTCATCACGAAAAGATGTCGAATTTTCCTCAGCGCCATCTTGGATTTTGATTTTGACCTCATATTGGTTAATATCTAGCCCAAAAACCATGAAAATGACACCCGTGACGAAATGATGTCAAATTTTCGTCGGCGCCATTTTGGATTTTAGATTTGACCTCATATTTATTAATAGCTACTCCAACTCTTTGAAAATGACACCTATGACGAAAACATTTAAAATTTTCGTCGGCGCCATCTTGGATTTTAGTTTTGACCTCATATTGGTTAATCGCTACCCCAAAAACCACCCACATTTGCTACTTAGGAAAAGTTCAGATTTAAAGATATCATCATAGGTAATGTGACGATTATAATTTGAAATTTCATTCCGACCGTTTCTCGGAATAACAAACATTTTCTAAGAAGGGTTTAATAATATATTACCGGTAACATAATATTATGATGTATGATAATAATTAATAATTCATAAAAAAGTATTTTATACATTTCTTAATAAGCTTCGATATTGTATACAATAATACAATTCATTAATTGATTATTATTCAAATTGTTGTAAAATAGTCACACTTTTTTAAGTTGGTTGAATACACTAACATACTTATCAGGATCGTACCTACTAATAAAAAAGACAAAATGAATTTTTAAAGTTCCCAGTAATCTTCTAGAATCAATTTCAATAAAAATAATATAATATCAAGTTTGAAGATGGTCTATAAAATGGAATGTGCTATGTTTACGTGAGCGTGATGTTCCCGCGCACCACGTTGCGACGTTATTAGATACCTAAATTTGAGTAACGCAGATATTATATGTACTAGATTTCCGCCCGCGGCTTCGCCCGCGTTTGCAAAGGAAAACCGGCACAGTTCCCGTTCCCGTGGGAATTCCGGGATAAAAACTATGCTATGTGTTAATCCAAGTTACCCTCTATATGTGTGCTAAATTTCATTGTAATCGGTTCAGTAGTTTTTACGTGAAAGAGTAACAAACATATAAAAAGAAAGAGTAACATACATCCATACAAACTTTCGCATTTATAATATTAGTAGGATTAAGATATTAAGATATACATATATTAAGATGTGACAGCGTCCTTAAACATGTTTGCGGTGCAAGACTTCAATTTACAAAATTCAATTATTATTTTGCCTTTTTTATTTGTTTTACTTTTAATTATTATTACCAATATTTTCAGAAGAAAATAAAATATTGATGTATCCAGAACGAGAGTTTCATTTTAAACTTTAAATGTATTTATAAAATTAAAGACCAATAAACCAGAAGCGTTCTTTATGTTTAGATGATGTTGATGCTACAATAAGAAACGAGAAATTAACAATAAATTATCTTTTATATTGTTCTATCGATTTGAATAATAAAATAAAATTTGAAAAAGGAATGTTTCCTTTCAGAAAAATTTGCTATCCCTAGTATTTCAAGTACTTTCCTTTCAGGGCACATCGAAAATTTCCACACTGTATATATACAAACAAATATATAAATATGCAAATATTGCTCGTTTAATGGTATAGGATAAATAGTAAATTTATTTATCAACAACATTCCTACGATAGCAAATAAAATCGAACTACTGATTTATTTATACTGTGGCGTGCTCGCCCGTCTCCATAGGTCAACGGAGTTCATGTCGCGCCGGCTCCTGCGGAACGCGGGCGCGAGCCGTCTCAGCGCCTAAAATGCCTAAACTTTCAAAATCATGGGCTCCTGCTCGTTTGCTATCCTATAGCATAAAAAAAAAAAAGTACAATTTTTTTATTTTCTTTCTTTCTGACTTATCTTAGACAGATTATAAAAGGACTTTCATGAAAAGACAGCTAAAATTAAAAGATAAATGATTATTTTTCTAAGGAATAGAATTAATAATCACGCAAAATAACATTTATGATATTTTATAGCTTTCCTCGATAAATTAACTAGGTACCTATGTGAAATAACTTTCAAATTGGACCCGTGGTTTCTGAGATTAGCGCGTTCAAACAAAAAAACTCTCCAGCTTTACACCTAATAATATCTGTAACTCAGATCTGTAAGTATAAATAAAAATGTAATCAACGAACAACGCAATCGGTATCGTAAGTTACCTGTATTACAAATAAATTTACAATGGAATACCACGTGTTTTTTTTTTCTCTTTTTCTTAAATGAAAACCTGTTCATCAAGGCAGACGTCTGCACGGAAAATTTTGAGCTGTCATTCATTCTTTTTATAACCTGCACCTACCTCTACACGAATTATTGAAGTGAACCTTCTTTAAAATTTCAAGGTCGCGTCATGGCAATACCGTCACGTCATGGAGAGAGGCGACGATTTTGGTACAATTATTATCTCTGAATCATGCCCACACGTGTGCTCGGCATACACGATTTTTTTTTTATTTTATACGATACATATATGTATATTGATTATAACTAGGTAATGTTTAAAAATTAATATTGCTTTAATTATAAATTCCTTTCAAATTTGTAAATATTCAATCAAAACTGAATAAAGTGCTGCATTTAAAAAAAAAATTACTTCCATATTGTCTTTTCGACAAAACATATTATGATAATCATATCGTCGAATATTTATAGCTGATTACTATTTATAAAAACGTGCGTTTTAGCATAATGTAAATTACCACAAAACCGCACTAAATTATTTATGTGGTAATAATCATTAGTTGTTGTGAATAACAAATTATATTTTGTTCTAATTTATGATCAAAACGAGTAAATATTTTTGTTGTAGGAATTTTTAAAGACAAAATATAAACTGTGAATTTACATTTATTATAAATTATAAATTATTTATAAAACTATATTTTACTTATTTAGATCATTAAGTATAGATCTTTTTTTTATACATAATATTAGCTTATCTTTTTTTATACATAATACAGCCGCTTCGCCCGCTTTTTCAAAGAAAATCCCGTATTGTTCCCGTTCCCGGGGGATTTCCGGGATAAAACTTATCCTATGTGTTAATCCAAGTTACCCTCTATATGTGTGCTAAATTTCATTGTAATCGGTTCGTAGTTTTTTACGTGAAGGAGTAACAAACATACACACATACACAATACACGCACATCCATCCTCACAAACTTTCGTATTTATAATATTAGTGGGACTAGGATAATTAATTTAGTTGCAAAAATATCTCAAATATTTCTCGACAGATTAATTAATTAAGTGATTATTAAAAAACATTTATTGAACATACATTTACTTAATAAAAATCACTTAACCTTATAAAACAACCTTACAATAAAACAAACAAAACTTACACATACCTTTATAGCGAAAGAATTTGTTGATATAAAAATAAAAAATCTTTACAACACTCTAAAACATTTTTTATCACTTTTTACACACAATTAAAAAAAACACGTTCACATAAATGCAATTTTTGCCACTTATAAATAGAAGTCATATAAAAATAATATAGATAAAATTGTATATTATCCATAAATATATTATTTGTAAATTAATTTCATAAATATATTTTTTGTAAAATTATTTTTCGAAATATATTTTTTGTTAAAATGTTGGCTATTTTCACATATTTGCGCAGTCATAAAGCACGATGTAAATTTAACTAAAACCAGTACTGGTGCAGGCCCAATTACTCAATCGACTGACACCTCTATCGAATAATAACATTAAAATTCACGTTTTCGTATAGAATTTAAAACAAGTTCTCAGTGAGCTAAGATAACATTATTTTATATACCTACGAATACGCGTGGCTTCGCCCGTGTTGCAGAAAACTTATTAACCTATAGGTACTAAGAAATAATATAAAAATAATATTATATTATATAATGCAATACTTATTCAATATTCAAATTATATACTAAAACCTTCCTCAAGAACCAATATATTAAAAAAGAGCGTTTGTGCCGAGCATACGTGTCAGATGTGAAACTTCTTTGTCAAGGTTAAAAGATACCAAAATCATGACATGACGGTATTGCCAAGACGCCACCATGAAACAACGCGCCTAAAGAAGTTTTACATCAAAAACCGCATCAAAATTTGTTGCGAAATTTTAAAGATCTAAGCATACATACATACAGACGGCGAAGAGTGTCATTTGTTTTATACTATGTAGTGATGTTATATTATGTACAATATAACTAAATAGACATAGCAGACTCGTTAACTTTATATAAGTTTATTGACACAGGTGTCTGCGCACACGCATAATTACGAAATAATTTGTATTCAAGATCAATTTAAAGTTACATAGGCATTTAATCGGATAAGGAAAATTCATGGTTTTTAATGAATTCCGATTAAAGATCTATAAATAAACAATAATTCAACTGATTATTATTTAAATAGTTTGATTTATTATCTTTTTTCAATACTCAAGTCTCTAAATCACTACATAGTATAAAACAAAGTCGCTTTCTCTGTCCCTATGTCCCTTTGTATGCTTAAATCTTTAAAACTACGCAATGGATTTTGATGCAGTTTTTTTTAAATAGATAGAGTGATTCAAGAGGAAGGTTTTAGTATATAATTCATTAGGTTTTAGACAAAGCGGGCGAACCCGCGGGCGGGAAACTAGTAAAATATACAATTTGAAAAAAATACAAATATGTATATGAATACAAAATAATTATTTATACCTAACTCTACTACATAATATATTGTAGAAACTTATCATATCAATTACATTATTACTACTAATTTATAATATTTTGTTATGTTCCTTGTTTTAATTACAAACGAATTTATTTCAATAAAATAATTAAAGTATCAAGAATCGGTTCTTAACAGGAAAACCTGTTGTTTTCATGATAGCCTTGCAAAACCCTTTTAACATACACCATTCCACTTATTTCAAGGGTACAAAACATGTTATTATTTTTCTCATAAATCGAAATGGTTTTGAAAGAAGTAAATATTAAGCCTATATAAAATAAATGTTATTATTACACAAACAATTAATGAAAAAAAATTATTTAAAGATACTCGTTGGTTTAATGCTCTAAGAAGATACTACTTATAAAAATAGGTACTAATTTTTTGAAGTGAAACTTCTTTATCGGGGTTGGAAAAAAATTTAGTGTAACATTTTTTCGTTACGCGTGACATTTTTCCGTTACGCGCCATCTTTGATTCGACGTATTTCTGTAAAGTTGCATATAGTAAATTATATTTTGAAAAATAAGGTCATAAAGAAGTTTCACTTCTTACGTGTGTACACTAGTACACGCACACATTTATTTATTTATTTATAAATGTGTACAAAGTTGGAATTAAATCTGTCCTTTCAAAGTCAAAATCGAGACTAAGGGATTACATACACACAGGTGAAGCTAATTAAATCCAAATAAAGTGTAGTTTACACGATCAAAATTACGCTTATGAATGTAGTCTATCTAAACCTAAGCCTTTACAGAAGCTGGTCGTTTCTTCAAAAACAATACTTGTATAGCGTCAGCTGAAAGTCCCTTAGTCTCTGGTAGACAGAACTGACTGTACATGGCTCCAATCAAACACACTATGGAGAAGAAATAGAAGGTAGGTCCCAGACCAATTTTATCCACTAGGGGATTGAATATCATGAGGGTAACGAAGTTCATGACCCACATGCAAACCATGGTTAAGCTGTTTCCGAGGCCTCGAACCTGTAAAATAAAATCATGTCAAAGTTTGTGCAATCCAAACATTTTATCTTATCATAACGCTAAACTAATCAAACGACTAACGAGCGAATGCTCATTCTAACCCCACTATGTCTAATTCTTTTAGTGTAAACAGGCGCAGAGCATTCTTTTGTTGTTCTTATTGCATTCGAAAAGATTATTTGCAATGTTCTGATACTGAACAACTCTGAATACGAGTTCTCGTTTACACTAAAAGATCACAAAAGAATGCTCTTGCTCTAGCTCTGTGTTCGTTTGATGTACCGAACCATCGAACGATGTTAAATGCACCATCAGACTATAAAAATTATGATATTATAATATCATTTGTATTGGTAATGTAGATAGTGAAATTATGTGTACTTTTTAATAATTTATTTAAATATCAGCTGATGATAATATCATGGCATTAACATTGCTGAGTCAATAGTTATCTACTAACTTCTATTAAATATCAAACATGTGCGAAATGAAAACACTGACAGACAAAAACTAGTTAAAACAGAATTATCGAAGAGATAATAACACTGTTTTGTGTAAGCTAAATATTCTAGGTCACACACAATATTATGTGTTTATAGTGTATTTCAAACCTCATTGTATACCTACTAAACGCATGCATTCAAAAGATTTTTAAGCTATTGCATAGCTTCTATCGCGGGCCTTGAGCGCGGGGACCGAATCGAGAAATTCCGTAACGAAAAAACCTCACGCTCCCCACTCCGACGGGCTCGGAGGTGTGGCTTGAAGGCATGCTATGCAATAGCTTTACCGCGGCAGTCCCCGAGTGCCAATTAAAATTAAAATTTCAACGTCGCATCATGGCAAAACCGCGACCGTCACGTCATGAAGTAAGGTGACAATTTGGTATCTTTGACTCTTACCAAAGAAGCTTCACTTCTGACACGTGACACACACGCTCTTTTTATTACAAATTTCAATAATTATTTTCACCATATTATAATATTGCCCGTGGTCAAATCTTAACGCTCAATTATTTTTATTTCAAATACTCAACAAAAAACAAATGACTGTTATATCTTCATTTGATTCACTTGATTCAAATAAAGAGCATAATATTATATACATTAATATTACAATAAACCCGCTGACTCGACAAACATACAGCCAATTATTTATCACCTAGGGACATAAAAATTGCTTACAACTTATTTTAAAACCTCCAGTGCATACATATAGAATTTCATAAACGGTCAAGCCGTTTCCGTAGTATTACAACTAGCATTGTAACGGTGCATTTACATCAAACGAGCGAATGTTAATTTTAACCCCACTATGTCAAATTATTTTAGTGTACACAGACTTAGAGCATTCTTTCGTTGTTCTTAGTGCGATCGAAAAGATTCTATGCATTGTTCAAATACTGAACAACACTGAATACGAGTTTTCGTCACACTAAAAATTACGAAAGAATGCTCTTGCTCTAGCTCTAGCTCTATGTTCGTTTGATGTAAATGCACCGTAAGGAGCTTCTTACAATAGAAGCTAACTCAGTACTCAATAATACCAACCTCAGGAAGAAACACTTCAGCCATAAGTACAAAAGGTACCACAGCAGCTCCAAGGTTGTACACAAAGCTGTACGCATAGATGATAAAGGCTGTGAACCAGTGTGGGGCCCAGTGTAAGTGTAGCTGACTTCCGAGAATAATATTAAAAAAGGCCGACGCTATGGATGTAACTGTCATCAGCAACTGAAAGGTTTTAGATTTAATTAGGAAATTAGGAGGAAATATATTGTTGCTAGCTGCTACTGACTTTAACCTGATAGAGAATTTTCTTCATTCAAATTATCAAATCTAACAAAGCATAAATTATTAATGTATAATAATATGGTTGGTGGATATCAAACGCATCTACAGCAAGGTAGAATAGCACATCAGCATTGGTGGGAAAACACCCTTATGTTGGTTAGAGTAAATGCGAAAGATATAAAATGTAAATCAATATAATACCGCTATAAGTATAATGACTGTAATTTTTTGACATATTATTATTATGTCCTTATCACTATCCTTATGCAAAAAATCCATCAAAATATTGATGATAATATTAATTTACTGTTATCATTTATATACCTATACGATATTGTGAAGGCCAATATCGACTTTTATATTTATAAAGTTAAAATCGTTTTTGTCAATAACGAAACTAAATTCCTAACCTACTTTTTTATTGCACAAAAATTTCACGTTAGACCGAACATGTAAATCTAAATTGATCAAAAACAAGTGAAATCATGAAACAATTATAATTTTTAAACAGTCTAAACACTTAACTGTGTTAAGTAATTAACCTTTAATAACTAACTATTTGCTTCAGCTTGATCTGTTGTAAACAAAAAAAATCTTAGTTTACATATTAATGTAGACGTGATGTAAACTTAGAAAAATAATTTCATTAAAAATCAGTTTCGTCACTTTCATTTATATCGAGAACTAAATATGCTGATAATGTATTACCACAGAGAATAATTAATCAATGCTAGACTAGGTATTACCATAAACGTATTTCTTTTTCGTTTATTACGCTCATTTTTATTTACGATTTTCTTATCTACGATGTTCTGCATGGAATGTCTATTTATAGAAGTCTAGTCTGTCTAGTCTATATTATATTTCTAGAAGATTACATCAATTACTATCTTACCTTCCTCCCAAATCTGTCAATCACGGATGCGCAAATCAGCGCTGCAATAAGGTAGTCTATGGCCAACAGAATAGAGCACAAATTCGGGTGCATGGTTGGCACAGCCTCTTTGAACAAGGGCTCAGCATATACTTGTAACACGATTGGCCCCATGAGAATCGTAATGCCCATAATGAAGAGAACTGAGAATAGCGCCCGTTTTGATGATTCAGACTTCACTAAAATAAAAAATAAAATATTTGTTTAACCTTCCTTCTAAGCTTCAGTATGTATTGTGTGTATTGATTGGATGTTTTTTAAGGAATAAACATGTGAATAATAATTACATTTTATCGGCTTGTGAAACAGCGTTTTTTTTGAAGAGAAACTTCTTTATAGGGGTTGGAAAAAAATTTAGTGTAACATTTTTTCGTTACGCGTGACATTTTTCCGCTACGCGCCATCTTTTTCTTATCCCTACCACGCGTGATTCGACGTATTACTGTAAAGTTGCATGTAGTAAATTATTTTTTGAAAAATAAGGTCATAAAGAAGTTTCACTTCTTACGTGTGTACACTAATACAGGCACACATTTTTTTGCAGTTTGTCAGTATGTAATAATATGATGTAAAATGCTTGGAAGAGATTGATTTTGAGTAAGGCCGTCTATTCATACGTTTGTGCTTTCTTGTTATTATCTATTTTCGTATTATTTTCTTCAAGTAGGCATACAAAATTTGAGTAATAATCATTTTGGTATACATTAACATGTTTTGTTAAATTATTCATACAACATAATAATATCATATTAATATTAATCGATTGACTTACTTAAGAATTTCCAAGGTGATTGATTCTTATCCTTTACCATCGCTGGTTTTTCTAATAAATCCATAGCTGCAGATGGATCTGAAATATTGTAAATATTAATAGAGTAAAGTGGTAGTGGTATTATTTTCAGTGGTATAAAGGTCCTCTTTATATCTCTGAAAACGAACTTAATGTCTAAGATGTATAAAATTATACCAACTTTTCCAAAATTATAATAACAATTAATAGATTTCCACAAGTTTTCCTTGTATCGTCAAATAGTATGAATTAATTTTTCAGGAATAATAATAGAAATGACTCGTTTATTTCATTCCAAATTATCTTTCGTACGACAATTTTAAAGTTACCTCCATCTCCTTGCAATATTTGATTAATTCGTGGATCTAATTGCATTTTAATCTTTCTTATTTCAATTTCAACTTCCTTAGACTTTGCATCCACTCGACGATAAAATGCAATCGATTTTGCTGCTTCCTGTAGATAATTATAAAGATCACTTTTCTCCAAAATATTTTAGGGCCATTACTTATACTTAAGAAATATATAAAAAAAAACGATACGATAGTTTAAAAGAGAAATATATCGCCTAGTTACAAATAAAAACACAATAACCTGTAACAATATTGTCTTAAATATTCTAACAGGTGCTTAAAAATACTAATACCTTTTCCTTCCCTTGCTGCACTAAATACACAGGCGATTCCTTCAACAACACCAATAACAGAATATACAGTATCGACAGTCCCAAAAGAGCATAAACCACTTGGTAATATGTCAATTGTCCTCCCAAGAAATAGGACATCAGTAATCCGACAAAGAAACCAGACAAAGTCGATGATGTGAGAGCGCCTCTTATAGAGTCTTGGGATATTTCTGAAATATATATTGAAGATACTGCTTGCCCACCCGAGCCCAAACCAGCGAACCAAATAGCGAAGAGGACTACGTTTATCGACTTTGTTAGAGATATTATTGACCATGCGATCTGAAAGCAAATGAAATTATATCGATTCCAGATTATACAGTTATATTAAAATATCTAAAAAAAATTGTGATGGGAAAAACTATAGATTAATAACAATTAGATACGAAGGTACAAAAGTTTGAAATTTCATGTTTATGAAATGATCAAGGTAATATTTAATACTACGTCTCGATGCTTACTTTTCTTAAACTTGTAAGTTAAAGTGTTAACAGTGCAGATGTATAAGAATTAGCTCACCAATGACTTTTGCACTAACAAGGAATGTTTTCCCGCTTTTGCAAAATTATGCAATTAATTGCTTCTTCACTTTCAATTTCGTAAGATTATGTATGATGTTATTATTACCTACCTTTCAAATCGTACCAACCACAGAACTATGTACCAACTATGAACAAGCTGTTCATGGTTCCTGATATTAGTGCGCCGATAATTATCTGACTATCCAACACTTTCAAATCGAACTAGTCGTTTTTGAGATTAGCTTACACCAAACTCTTCTATTTTATAATATAAGTAAAGATAAGAAAGCATACTTACAACAAAAGGCAATCCAAACAGCATAGCAGAATATCTCCTGCCAATCCTGTCAACGACCAACGCACTCAGAGGCGTTCCCATCAACGCACCAATATTCGTCAAACTTCCCAACAAAGATATTTGTGTGGGTGTCATTGGTTCAGTTAGAACTGTTTTATTAGTGGTAAACGTTTCGTATGTGTATGACGGCCAAGCGTAGACGGAGCCTGTTAACCCGGTTAGATAGGCAACTGCAAAATAATGGGTAGATTTTGTTTTTCTGACGATAATAATTCTTAAGGATATATGAAATGGCGATTTATTCAGATTGTGTTTTAGGTAGAGTTTCTAATTGGATAATTTTGAACGAAGCGATATTTGAATCAGTTATAGGTACAGTATTTAATGACTTCCGCTGCAGAAAGAAAATTTATAACACTTTTTATCTTATAAGACTATCTCACAAACGAATAATATCATTTATGGCTACGAATTGCAAGTCATATATATCGAGTTGTTTCTCAGTGTATATTTATCAGTATATGAAACTATGATTTTTATGACCATTTATAAAAAATTACATCATGAATGTGATCCTTAAAATCATTAAGTAATTCTCAAAATAGAATATAATAGTGTAAAAAAAATGTATTTCTGATCGGATAGTCGTTTCTGTATTACCGTACTGGACTAGTCAAATTCAAATAAAACTCGGTAAAACTTTAATCAGCTAAAATCTGTTTCCATTATTCAAACTCACTCACTGCTCATAGTCGCCAGAATCTGCACTAACATCGCAGTAGTTTTCACTTTTCCACTCATTTTCACACACGATCCACCGCACTCCAGAGCTAAATAGTTTAACTTACACAATACACTGTTTTATAACATATCTATCGTTTTCGTTTTATAACGAGTATTGCAAATTTCTAAGCATAAATATATAATTTAGAGTGTATTTTTTTATTTTTTTTTTAACTATGTTGTATGTACTAGAAGTTCGACGCCATATACGCATAAAATTTCATCAAAGTAAGGATATTTTAACTTAGATTTTCTTTGAATTTTTGAATAAACACTAAAAAAACTTAAAAAACTTAAAATTTCTCGAACACATTTTAGGATGTCTCAGTGTCTTTATTATTGTATATTTTATAAGAAAACTTCTTTTAAATTCTGTATAAACTGCAAAGACACGAACGTCCCTTATCAAAAAAATTAAACACACCTCAAGTTATTGGCTATTAAACAAATTGGAAATTGGAAATCAATAAATTGTCTCCGACACTTTTTAGATATTGAATGAACCTTTAATTTAAAATAATATAACACATTGTTACTAATTAGTTTTTTTAAACGAGCTCCTAAAGAATTACAGAAACAAGTCAAAATCACTCTAACATCGATATGGTCTCTTCTAAGGGCCTCTTAATAAAAACCTGTTCATCAAGGCAGACGTCTGCACGGAAAATTTTGGGCTGTCATTTATTCATAATCTTTTTATAACCTGAACCAAACTATACAAGAATAATTATTATTGAAGTCTAACTTCTGTAGGCGCCTTGAGAGTAAAATTTCAAGGTCGCGTCATGGCAATACCGTCACGTCATGGAGTGAGGCAACGATTTTGGTACTTATCTCTGACTCATGCCCAAGTAGTTTTACTTCAGACACGTGTGCTCGGCACACACGATTTTTTTTTAATTTTATACGATTAATTTAATTTTAAACTGTGAATTTCCATTTATTATAAATTATTTGTAAAACCATATTTATGTTATTTTAAATAGATATTTTTAGTAAGTAAGTACTATTTACGAATTATTTAGTTGCAAAAATAACTCAATTATTTCTCGACTGATTAATGCCTGTGCCTATCGCTGCTTAAAGCAATGATTAAAAAACATTTATCAAACATACATTTATTTAATAAAAATCATTTAACCAGAGTACCTAAGTATATGTATACAATACAAATTTCTTACAATACAATAAAATTCAAAATAACTTACAATACAACGTCAAAATAACTTGTTGACACAAACAACTTTTAACCCTCTTAAACACGCAATTTTTTATATAAAAACGTAAACACACGTATTTTTTGCCACTTATAAATAAAAACTATATATACTTCATATAAAAATAATAAAATAAAATTGTAACTAAGTAAGTATATAATTCATAAATATAATTTTTGTATTTTTTTTTATATTTTTACATAGGTATTTGCACAGTCACAAAGCACGTTGTATATTTAACAAAAACCAGTACTGATACAGGCCCAATTATTCAATCGACTGACACCTCTATCTAATAATAATATAAAAATTCACATTTTCGTATAGAATTTAAAACAAGTTCTCAATGAGCTAAGAAAACATTATTTTTTATTGGCATTTGGCTTTGGCTTGGCCCGTGTTGTAGAAAACATATTTACCTATATACTTACTAAACAAATACATAATGCAATACTTATTTAAAATACAAATGATAATATACTAAAACATTACTCAAGAACTACTCCATCTATAAAACAGAGCGTTTGTGCCGAGCACACGTGTCAGAAGTGAAACTTCGTTTGCAAGATTCAAAGATACCAAAATAGTCGCCTTACTCTATTCTTTTAAATCGAAATAGTTTTGAAAGAAGTAAATATTAAGCCTATATTTAAAATAAAGGTTAGTATCACACAACTTCAATTAAAAGATAATTTTATGATCTACTTATAAAGTATAATAATTTTTAATTGATTTATAAATTTATTTAATCTTAAGAAACTATTATAATATTATAAATGACCCTTGACAAGTGTACAATTAAATATGTCCGTTCAAAGTAAAAATGAGAGTTGATTACACCACACACAGGTGATGCTAATAAAAGTCTGTTAAAAAGCTTACACGATCAAAATTCACGCTTATAAAAATCTAAGCCTAAGCCTTTACAGAAGATGGTCGTTTCTTCAAAAACAATACTTGTATAGCGTCAGCAGAAAGTCCCTTAGTTTCTGGTAGACAGAACTGACTGTACATGGCTCCAATCAAACACACTATGGAGAAGAAATAGAAGGTAGGTCCTAGACCAACTTTGTCCACTAGGGGATTGAATATCATGAGAGTCACGAAGTTCATGACCCACATGCAAACCATGGATAGGCTGTTTCCGATGCCTCGAACCTGCAAAATAAAATCATGTCAAATTTTTGGAAATCGAAACATTTTATCTATATAATAGTGCATTAACATCAAACGAACGAATGCCAATTGCCACTATGTCAAATTCGTTTAGTGTTTTTAAACAGATGTAGAGCTATTGTGGTTCTTAGTGCGTTCGAAAAGAGTATATTATGCAATGTTCTAATACTGAACAACACTGAATACGAGTTCTCGTTTACACTAAAAATCACGAAATAATGCTCCTGCTCTAGCTCTATGTTCGTTAGATGTAGATGCACGTCAGTTCTCAATAATACCAACCTCAGGAAGAAACACCTCAGCAGTGAGTACAAAAGGTACTACAGCAGCTCCAAGGTTGAACACAAAGCTGTACGCATAGATGATAAAGGCTGTGAACCAGTGTGGGGCCCAGTGTAAGTGTAGCTGACTTCCAAGAAGAATATTAAAGATGGCTGACGCTATAGATGTAACTGTCATCAGCGACTAGAAGGTTTTAGATTTCATTAGGAAATTAGAAGTAAATATTATATTGTTGCTAGCTGTTGCTGGCTTTAAGCTGTAAGATAATATTTTTGTAAGCGTAGCAAAAGCTCAAATCTTACAAAGCATTAATTATTATTATCAACAACGCTACTCTACTCTCTTGTCAGTGCTAAGCTATATGTATCAAGATTGGTGGATATCAAACGCATCCATAGGACGGATTTTCTGCATGAAATGTGTTATAGAAGTCTAGTCTGTATTATACAACACTTGATACAACAATTACATACTATCTTACCTTCCTCCCAAATCTGTCAATCACGGATGCGCAAACCAGCGCTGCAATAAGGTAGTCTATGGCCAACAGAATAGAACATAAATTCGGGTGCATGGTTGGCACAGCCTCTTTGAACAAGGGCTCAGCATATACTTGTAACACGATTGGCCCCATGAGAATCGTAATGCCCATAATGAAGAGAACTGAGAATAGCGCCCGTTTTGATGATTCAGACCTCACTAAAATAAAAAAAATGCATTTAATTTAACACCTCCGTTGAAAGCTTCAGTATTGATTGGATACTTTAAGAATTTAGAGGAATCAACATATTGTGATTTATTATATTATATTTTATCGGGTAATAAAACAGCGGCTAATATAACAACATTGTTTTTGAATAAGGTCATCTTTTCATATGTTTGTTCTTTCGAGTTTTTGAAGTGAAACTTCTTTATCGGGGTTGGAAAAAAATTTAGTCCTAACATTTTTTCGTTACGCGTGACATTCGACGTATTTCTGTAAAGTTGCATATAGTAAATTATTTTTTGAAAAATAAGGTCATAAAGAACGTACTTCTTACGTGTGTACACTAGTATACGCACACATTTTTTTTTCTATTTTCGTTTCCTTATAATATTTAAATTAAGATGTCTACGAAAAAAGTATGGAAAATTTTACTCATAATAAACAAATTTAACAAAATGATGTTCTATTTAATTATTCTACAATATAATATTAATTACTTACCTAAAAATTTCCAAGGTGATTGATTCTTTTCATTTGTTACCGCTGGCTTTTCTATTAAATCTAGAGCTGCAGATGGATCTGAAATATTTTAATTTTTGATAGAGTAAAGTCACAGAAGTAAAGTGGTAGTAATATTTTCAGTATAAATACTCTTTACGATCACAAACTTTATGTTGTAATGATCCGAAATCTTTTCTACAAAATATATTATTTTTTTGCAAAATTATTATATTTTATAAGTAGAATTCTTCAAATCTTCTTTTCATTGTCGAATAGTGTCTATCAATTTAATTTTTAAGAATAATAATTGATATGATCGGTTTATTTTATTCGATTTTATCTTTTGCAGAATAATTCTAAAGTTACCTTCATCTCCTTGCAATATTTGATTAATTCGTGGATCTAGTTGCATTTTAATCTTTCTTATTTCAATTTCAACTTCCTTAGACTTTGCATCCACTCGACGATAAAATGCAATCGATTTTGCTGCTTCCTGTGCATATAGAGATGATTGATTATTTCGAAATAATATAGCAATTACTAATACTTAATAAAATCTATAATATAAAAATAAATCCCAAAATGTGTTGGTAAGCGCATAACTTTAGAACAGCTGAACCAATTTCTTTAATTCTTTTTAATTCTTTAATTCTTTTAAAAGTACGAGGATGGTTTTTATGTAGAGAAAACGTGAATATGTACCACGGGCGAAGCCGGGGCGGACCGCTAGTAACAAAATATTAGAAAGAAAGAAAGAAAGAAGAAAGAAAATACATTTATTTGGCAATCAGTAAGACACAATCATCACAAAACATTAATAAAAGCAAAACAAAAACATACAAAAAAAGAAATGGAAACAATAAAAAAAAAAAAAACAATGTAATATGAAAGTGCCTCGGTATCGCCAAAAAGGATCAAGTTCAGCATGTGCCAGGCATATTATGCCTGGCGCTGGTTTTCAACAAGATCATTCATTATCATTATTATGATAATAAAGACGATAGACGAATAGAATAATATCGCCTGGTAAAAAATTAAAGCAAAATAACGTATTACAAGATTGTCTCTATTATTCCAACAGGCGCATAAAAATACTCTTACCTCTTCCTTCCCATGCTGCACTAAATACACAGGTGATTCCTTCAACAACGTCAATAACATAATATAAAGAATCGACAGTCCCAAATGTACATAAACCACTTGGTAATACGTCAATTGTCCTCCCAAGAAATAGGACAGCAGTAATCCGATAAAGAAACTAGACACAGTCGATGATGTAAGTGCGCCTCGTATTGAATCTTGGGATATTTCCGAAATATATATTGACGATACTGCTTGCCCACCCGCGCCAAAACCAGCGAACCAAATAGCGAAGAGGACTACGTTTATCGACTTCGTTAGTGTTATTATTGACCATGCGATCTGAAAGCAAATGTGATTAGGTACATATTATATCGATTACAAATATTACAGTTATGTATGATATGAAAATTATTGTAATAACAATTATTATGTAGATACAGAAGTTTGAAAGTTTATATTTATAGAATTGTAATAGGAATATTACTTTACTACGTAGTGAATAAAACTTTGTCTGCTATTAAATGAATAATATATTAATCGGTTTTGCAATTTTTTTTTCTTAATCCGGTCGTAGCGTGATGTGAAGCTAACCTATAGCCTTCCTTGATATTGATTATCCAACACAAAGACATTTCAAATCGTACCAGTAGTTCCTGTGGAAACAAACTCTACAGCTTTATATATTACTAGCTTACTTCCCGCGGCTTCGCCCGCTTTGTCTAATACCGAATAAATTATATACTAAAACCTTCCTCTTGAATCACTTTATCTATTAAAAAAACCGCAACAAAATCCGTCGCGTAGTTTTAAAGATTTAAGCATACAAAGGGAAATAGGGACAGAGAAAGCGACTTTGTTTTATACTATGTAGTGATGATGATGATGAGGCTTTGCCCGCCTTGCGTTAAACTTAATAAATTATAGAACCGAATCTTCCCCAAGAACCACGCTATCCAATTATGAAAGCAGAATGGAAATTGGTGTGCCCACGACAGCCAACACGGAGGCTTTTGTTTCCTAATATATCCGAAGTATAGAAGATTACTTACAACAAAAGGCAATCCGAACAGCATAGCCGAATACCTCCTGCCAATCCTGTCAACGACCAACGCACACAGAGGCGTTCCCATCAGCCCACCGATATTCGTCAAACTTCCCAACAAAGATATCTGTGTGGATGTCATTGGTTCAGATAGAACTGTTTTATTAGTGGTAAACGTTTCGAATGTGTATGATGGCCAGGCGTAGACGAAGCCTGTTAACCCGGTAAGGTAAGCAACTGCAAAATAATGGGTAGATTTCGACGATAATAACTTTTAAGGATATAATATGATGTGGCGATCTATTCAGATTGTGTTTTAGATAGAGTTTCTAATTGGATAATTTTGAACGAAGCGATATTTGAATCAGTTATACCTAGATACAGTAATTTAATGACTTCCGCTGCAGAAAGAAAAGTTATAACACTTGATGTTATAAGGCTGTCTCACAAACGAATAATATCATTTTTGGCTACAGATTTCTAATTGCTAGTTATACTATAGGTATCGAGTTGTTTTAAAAAATTAAATTATTAATGTAATCCTTAAAATCGTTAAAATTAAAATGAAGACAGACTACAGAGTGTACTTTTTTTATTTCTGCTCGGAGAGTCATTTGTGTATATTCTACTTCACTTATCAAATTCAAATGAAATTTTTTAACCCATTGAGCCCCGAGCGGCCCGATCGAGCCACGACACAATAGATTTTCTAGGTATTGTGTCTGTGATTCCGGGGCCTGAGTTATTAAATAACTTATCAGCAATAATCTTCTTCCATCGATCAAACTCACTCACTGCTCATAGTCGCCAGAATCTGCACTAACATCGCAGAAGTTTTCACTTTTTCACCCATTTTCACACACAATCCACCGCACTCCAGAGCATAATAGTTTAACGTACACAATACATTGTTTTATAACATATCTATCGTTTATTGTCCTGGATTAGATAATGCAAACTATACAAAAGTGCTTTATGATCTCAAGTTATCTCTACGTATTCGCTTTAACGTCGGATCTCCTCTCAATATGACAATTATTTTGTGATATATTTTCTTTGCATTGGACATTCCGATGCCTCATATTAAGTGTTGTTAGTAGTTTAACAAATATCAAAGCTTTTAAAGCTGTATAATTGTATAACCAGCGCCTGATCTGTCTTCAGTAATTGTATCGATCTTTTGTCTTATCTCACTTATAGAAATGATAAAATAGGAAGAGCATTCGTATCCGTACATAATATATTAAATTATGTGCAATATAACATATGCCCTGCATAGTTAGCTATTCTCTTTGCAGATTAAGGGGTGTTAGGCGGTCAGCGAAAATTCAGCTATTCGGGCCTGGTAAGGGGGGTCCGCGTTTAGTATGGAATCAACGTGCTCGAAACTAAAAATCGTAAACAGTCACGAAATCGAGAAGGTAATTACCTAGGGTTGATGTACCACTAGTTGACCATTTAAGCGGTTTTATCTTTAGCTATATATAAAAAACGGGTTATTTGTATTACGTTCAATGTTATTTTTGGGACACAGATAATTGAATAGTCACTGCAACTATTGTTCTTAGTATCAATTTGATAACCTTTAAAGGTTTTATGAAAACTACTCTGAAAGTTACTTCTGCTAAAAGTACCAATACCTGACCACTGATCACCAATATCTGACCATCATTGCTCTAAAAGTTGACCATTTTCAAAATGGACAAAATGTCCTTCTTCGAATATTAGTTTTGTTTAATAAATAAAAAAAGTCTGTATTTATATTGAAGTTTATTTTATTAAATGTTATAAATCATTCTTACAATACTGTTATTAATCCTTAATGACTATACCTACGTACCATACAATCTTTTCTTCTTTCTCTTTTTCCTTCGACACCCAGTAGTCTTGCCATTTCTTGGAAGTTGTAGCAAAGGGCAAGCGTTCAGTCTTCTTTTACGGAGAATCAGAAGGCCATATTAAATGTTTGCCAAAAGCTGGGCTTATTTGCTGTTGCATTTTAGTTATTAAATCTACTAATTTGGGCGAAGGAGGTTCAAGGAAATGACTGACTGAAGTTGATGTTGATTCGAGATGCATTGTTGGTGTTGGAATAGGACTTAGACGGCTTATATGGTTTGTTAAATTAGGTATAAGCACAAAAAAAAGCAAGTCTTTCTTAGCAAAATATAAAGAACCAAGAGCTGACCATACTGGTCAACAATAGGCGAAAAATTGTTTTTGTTGCTCCAAAATATAACCAGGCCGCTAAAAATCATGAAAAACTGTTCATGCCAAAAATGAAGCCGAAAGTCTATAACAGAATGGTTCAACATTATGCCTATAACAAGACATATAAAGAGTAATCGATTGCATTCAAGATAAATTAATATTTCCCAATCAACTCCCGATAAAAACTCTTAGTAAAAAATGTGATTACCTACTTAATTACATCTTCGTGTTGAAAAAATGTCGATATTTCTGACCAATAGCAGCAAGGTTTGTTTTTATTTTATAGATGATGTTGCTTTATAGAAAAAACAATAAACTATCATCTGGGGCTGCCGTATTTTCTTAATTGGCGCGTATATTTGAATTTTGGTCATGTATTGGCGCTTGGTCAGCTAGTGGTACATTGACCCTATGTATTTGTGATTTTATACGAATTATTATCGTAAAAATACGGTTGTAATGAGCATTTGATGATGGAATTTCGCATATTTCGATGATATTTTAATTATTTTGAAATAAAAAATTACGTCTTGCACCGATTTAACAACGAAAAAAACGTCTTGCAATAAAAATGTATGTCTGATGGATCTATCTAAAGGCAAAAGATTACAGATTACGCGTTATAAAATGACTTTAAATTAAGGATATTTTCCTGTGCGGATAAGATGCGCACTAATAAACGCAACCACTGCGGCCAGCCCAGACAGCCCGGACTATAACCGAAATAGCAAGAGGATCAGCATATTATCAAAGAACCAACTAAACTAAAATTCTCTATTGTCAACGTTGCTACCTCCTATACGATAGTAATAGGGCCCATAATGAATTGAACCAAGGACAGTAATTCCACAATATTCATCTCACTCATCAAATTTAATTGAAAATCTGCAATGCTTCCTTCCACTTTACATTTACTTTTAATAATATACTTTTAATTATGTATATAAGAGCTTTTATTTTTTTAGAAGTTTTCTCTACATGAAATACAAATAAAATGAAATACATGAATACATGAAGCCTTAATATTCTTTAAAAATAAATAAAGTATAAATCAACATAATATTCATCATCATCATCAGCCCATATACGTTCCCACTGCTGGGACACGGGCCTCCTATGAGGGTACAGGCCATAATCCACCACGCTGGCCAAGTGCGTGTTGGCGGATGACACATGTCGAACTTTTTAATTCTTCGACATGTCGGTTTCCTCACGATGTTTTCCTTCACCGTTCGAGCAGTGGTGATGTTACAACATGCGCAGATAAATTTAAAAATCAATTTATTTCCTGCGCGCTCGCCTGGTCTCGAACCACGGACTTATCGATTCGAAGTCTAAGGTCTCACCACTGAGCCACCACTGCTCTTAACAACAGCATATTAAGAGTTATCGTACATTAAACTTAAAATATGTCATGTCGATTTTATCATGTGCATATTGGATGAAATTACCTGAATTAAATGTAGGTAATTAAAACGGAAACCCAACCTAATATCATTGATACAATCGTTAAATATACATATTATTTAAATACTATCGGTCAGCCCCGGCTTCGCCCGTGGTACATAACGTACATACACACGCTTCCTCTCCATCCTCGTAGGTACTTTAAGGAATGTTTAAAAAAACGAATTAACGAAATCGGTTCAGCCGTTCTCGAGTTTTGCGCTTACCAAAACATTTTGCGATTCATTTTTTTATACCTATCAGGAAGATTAAATTCCTATCCAAAACCATTAAGAACCATAAAACCATTAACCATTAATTAACCATTAGTTTGCATTCTTGTGATAAACTTTCTTGCATCTGTTAAACTTATTTTTGTGAGGAAATCCATGAGAAAAAAGCTACAGGAGCAATAGTAAACAATTAATCTTTACAATAAAAATGAATCCCCAAATGTGCTGCGAAGCGTTATCGATCAATTCGGCTACTTTTTTCAGCTTGTAGTTGTAGCAGGCAGAACAATGTAAGTATTATATTAGTATTTAATAGGAATACAATCTCATCTTCATCGTGATCATTTCTCTCTGTATTTTCAGTTTCTCAAATACATTACTTATCTTTAAGTTAACAATTACTTAGACGAATAACAAAGACACTGAACAAATGTTATTTTAGTGATAAAAAATTTGTCATAAAATTACATCTATGACTGTATTTTATGGTAGATGAAGAGAGAGGAGAAACCTCCCCTCTTTACAACCGTAAACAATATTTAAAAAAATCTATTTTTGTTGAATTGACTATAGTAAATTGTATTATTATACTAACGGTCCGGCTTCGCCCGTGATACCTTCAGAACCTCGTACTTCAAGGAATATTATAAAAAAAGATTAACTAAATCGGTTTAGCAGTTCTAAAATAATGTTATTGCCTTTTCGTCTTTGATTACGTCAAAAGTGGTTAAATGTGCCATTAAATATTTACAATAACAGACAGTTTTAATCGTTTAAATATAATATTTATGTAGTAATTAAAGTATATACGCAGTGCGAGCATTGCATCAGTTTATCTTTGTGTAAATATTAGATAGTATTATTTATTGTTACGTTTATGTACAGATAGCAAAAAAAAATATTTCTTTCATATTTTTTTTCACTGTTAAATGAAAATATACCTACTAAGGGTTTATTCAAGCGCTGTTATAGTTTGCAAGGAGTAAATCGATGACTTTGTTTCGTAATAATAATATATCAATATTATTTTATAAGTACAGTAATTATTACTATTAAAACTATTCCCCTTCTCTCCGCACCGTTGTGCAGTATAGACGTGTTTTGTGCTAAATCCGAATATTAAATTTGATTCCAAAAATTAATTATTTCAAATTAAATATTTTTTAAAATACTAGGATAACATAAATCACCAGAATACACGTGAGTGAATAATTGATTTTATTAAACACAGACTCAAGAAATACAAAAATAAGACATCTTTATCCACGCAAACACAACAAACACGCAAAGTGCGAAAGAAACATCATCGGAGGTCAACTTATACTGGACGGAAAGCAACTTTGTATGAATTTATCGATCGCGACAAATTTAACTTGATCTCCATCGTTTTTTATTTACTTGCACTGTACAATCTCCCAGTGGTTGCTGCTGGCGCTTGCCTGGTAACATTACCTCGTACTTTTACTACAAAATAACATGCCCCTCAAGCGCACACCCCCCTCCACCCCCGCTGCGGCTGTTCATTCCGATGTTGTTGATCAAGCTTATGCTTCTACTAGCGTACTAACTGTTCCGATTATGCAACAAACGTTACACCATTGTTCCTCCGAACCTAGTTTAACTAAAAAAACTAATGTCACCTTCCGTAAAAGGAAGCATACTGAATGTGATGAAGATAAGCTAGAAAGTTTTATGCTCGAAATAAAGCAAATGTTTATGCATTTTAAAGAAGAGCAAAATAAAAGCTTCGAAAAATTGTGCGAAACGGTTGAGAATATGCGGACATCGTTTGAGTTTTTAGCAGAAAAATGTGATTCCTTGTCAACTAGAGTAAATAAATTGGAATTGGCGCGGGGTGAAGATGCCAAATACATCAAAACCTTGGAAGAGAAGCTAGAAATTACCGAGCGCGCATCTAGGTCAACGTGCCTTGAAATAAGAAATATTCCAAACAGTTCCTCAGAATCAAAAAATTATCTTTTAGATACATTTTTAAAAACAACAAATGTATTAAAAATTGATGTGCAGCCTCATGAAGTTAAGGATATTTATAGAATTAAATCTAAGGACCCTAACTCTAGAACAATTATTGTAGACCTAACAAGCTGTTTACTAAAGGAAAAAATTAT
This sequence comes from Colias croceus, assembly GCF_905220415.1. Lineage (NCBI taxonomy): Eukaryota > Metazoa > Arthropoda > Insecta > Lepidoptera > Pieridae > Colias > Colias croceus. Next base: position 2,066,367 of record NC_059558.1, on the reverse strand, counting down.
TAATTTGTACCGAAATTTTAATAAAGGACCTTCTAAACTCACTACCGAACACCTGCATCTTAAGGGCCCAACAAAAAATATTTTCATCTCGGAAAATTTAACTGCAAAAATGAAAAGATTGTTTTTCTTATCACGTGATCTTGCAAACACTCATAATTTTAAGTTCTGTTGGGTGTCACACGGAAAGATCTTTCTTCGTAAAAAGGAAAATGGCCCTCTAATTAGAATACATACGGAATTGGATATTGCAAAAGTGAAACAAGACATAATATGACTATTGGCAGATATTTTCGCAGTGTTAGTTGTTAAGAATTTATGCAGATTATTATTGTATTACTTTAGTTATTTAAAAAAAAAATCTGTAAATGATATTGTAGTTTACGTGACATCTTTTCCTACCACTTACATGACATACACATTACACACTCCACACATACGCCAATACACACACAATAGATCTTTTTCATTCATTATGAATTCAAAATTTATTTTCAGTTTCAATCAAGGTTTCAATACCCGTGTTATTTACTGTCAAAAACATGACTGATTTTAACTCTATTAATGACGACATCGATAACATTTCTGTGTCTGAATCCCACATTTGTCAACCTGAGGACAGCATTTCTTACGTAAAAAATATTGCTACAGACTTTAAAATCTTACATGTCAATATACGAAGCATAAACTGCAATTTTACCCTTCTTCAAACTCTCTTGTATAGACTTGGATATCAGCTGGATATCCTCGTTCTGTCAGAGTGCTGGTTAAGTAAAGCTCTATTTATTCCACATCTTCCAGGTTACGATTTCCACCAATCCAACTTTACTAAAGCGACATCAAAAATATCTTTATTTAACAGCCTTGTCCGTAGCATATTGGAGTATGGCTCTGTGGTCTGGAGACCACACTATGCGTGTCATTCCTTACGTGTGGAAAGGATCCAAAGAAGATTTCTATTGCACCTGGTCTTCACAACTGGTAAATCAAAGAAACAGCTACCGTCTTATAAAAAACAACTTTCTTTTTTTAAAATGACTTCCTTGGATAATCGTAGAATTATGCTAGACGTCCTTTTTGTGTCAAAATTATTTAATAACAAAATCGATTGTCCTCAAATACTTCAAAGACTCAACATAAGAGTGCCTTCTAGGTACCCACGTAAGGTTTTGCTACCACTTTGTCCTCCTCTTCGCAGAACTGTCTCGGGCCGTAATTCTCCAGTTCCAAGATTTTGCAATACTATTAATAAACACTGTGAGCTTTTCGACATTTTTTCGGACTCCCCCAGCAAACTCCGCAAAATTTTTCAAGATTTTTCTTTTAATGGATAATATTAACTGTATATTTTTTTTTTTTTCCTGTTCTTGTTAATTTTCTTTTTATATGTACTTAAAAATAATTAACGCGTTTAACGTTTTGCATGCTGTGTTTGCCAGTAAGTGTTTGTTACATTAACCATGTTTGTTTATTTTGTGTATGTAAACTTTTGTTGTAAAAATGTAAACAAACGTTGGTAAACCAATAAATAAATAAATAAATAAATACTAACCAAAACGAGGGTGTAGTCACTTATGTTCGAGTTGGACTAAAATGCAAAGTAACATTACCTACGCTCAATGATGCAAACTGTGTTATTCTTGAATTTCCTGATTCTCTGGCTGTAGTCGCGTTATATCGATCGCCATCTTTCAAGAACCTTGAACCGTTCCTTTCTAGCTTAGAAAGCGTACTTCTTTCTATTAAGTTAAACAAGAGTGTTGTGGTTATAGGAGATCTCAATATCAATATAATCTCAAACAACACAAATTCTTCAACCGATGACTATCTTAATCTGTTAGCATCACATGCATTGCTACCTGCTCATCTTTTTCCAACACGTGAAGGCAATTGTCTTGATCATGTGATGCTTCGCACACTTTTCAAAGCCACTACGTTGGTACTCGATACGATGTTTACTGACCATAACCCCGTCCTATGTTTTATTCATACTAAAATTGCACAACCGAATGAAAATGCTATTTTAAATTCTCGTATTGACATTCCCTCAGTTGTAAATGCCCTTGAAAATACCGATTTTTCCTCTGTTCTAGTTTCCTCAGATCCAGAAGAGTCTGCATCCCAGTTAGTAAACATCCTATCCTCCACAATAAGCTCTCATAGACGTACTGTGCATGTCCCCTCTAGAAAACGTATTATAAAGCCTTGGATTACACCTGGTCTTCTGAAATGTATTCGCCATAGAGATAAACTGTACCGTAAACATAAGAAAAACCCAGAAGATAATCAGGACAAATTAATCTTCCAACGCTACAGAACCTTCTGTAATAAGCTCTTAAAGAGAACTAAACGGGAATACGAACATACCAAATTTCAGAAGATCAGGAATAATCCAAGGGCCGCGTGGAATGTTATCAGGGAGCTGTCAGGAATTAAAACAAGGGAGTCTTATGCAAGTAATTTACTGAATCGGTTCACCTGTAAAAAGTCATCTGTCAATGCCGTCAATAATTATTTTGCTAATGTGGGTAAAGATATGGCTTATAAAATTATTCACAGTACTCGGAGTGCTTCCTCAAATTATTGTAATACCCCTGAGGCTTTTCCACAAAACTCTTCTCAATCTTCTATAAATTCGATGGTACTACTGAGTATCGACAATGATGAAATCCATAAAATTATTTGCAATCTTAAAGACAAATGTGCTGTTGGCTGGGATGGGATACCCACGTCTGTCCTTAAATCGGCGAGGCATATACTCGTTCCTATTCTCTGTTACGTTTTTAACCTTTCCATCTCAAAAGGCATTTTTCCTACTGTATTTAAGAGAGCTGTTGTCCACCCGATCTTCAAGAGTGGAGATAGAGATGGTGTCTCTAATTACCGCCCAATATCTGTGCTTTCAGCTATTTCTAAAATCTTCGAAAAATTGTTAAATAATAGGCTCCTTACTTTTCTTAACACCAATAATTTACTATCAAAAAATCAATTCGGTTTTAGACGTGGCCTATCCACGGAAGATGCTCTGTTGTCTTTGACCAATAGCATAATAAATAATTTTGAAGAACAAACGAAATCTGTTACTCTTTTTTTAGACCTCTCTAAAGCATTCGACACTGTCTCTATCTCTATTCTTATATCTAAATTGGAACGCTGTGGTATTCGTGGCTCTGTTCTGGATATTTTTGGTAGTTATCTTTCTGAACGTACGCAGTGTGTAGTTATTGATGATATTGTTAGTGAGCTTGAACCAGTTACTTTTGGCGTACCACAGGGCAGCGTCTTAGGACCTACCCTGTTTCTAATTTACATAAATGATCTGTGTAATTTGTCTCTTAACAACTGTAAAATAATTTCTTATGCCGATGATACTGCTTTGATTATCCATGCCCGAACTTGGGAGGAGGTTCGTAATATTGCTGAAAATGCTCTAAAGATTGTTCAAGACTGGCTTCGACAAAACCTCCTCACGCTTAATATTGTTAAAAGTAAATACATAACTTTTGCCCCCAAACTTTCTTCCCTGCCTCCCTCAAGTTTCAACATATCCGTACATGATTGTCTCAAGAGCGACCCTAGTGATAAATGCAATTGTATAAGTCTTGAAAGAGCCACTAGCTTGAGATATCTGGGCGTCACAATCGATCAAATGTTCTCGTGGAAGCAGCAGATCGATACTGTATGCTCTAAAATCAGAAAATTAACATTTGTGTTTAAACGCCTCAGAGGAGTCCTTGATATCTCTTACCTAAAAACTGTTTACTATGCATTGATTCAGTCTGTTACCTCTTACTGTATAACATCCTGGGGAGGCTGTGTCAAATCTTTGATGATAAGACTGGAACGAGCCCAACGGGCTGTCCTCAAAGTTCTCGTTAACAAACCTCTCCGCTATCCGACCAGCGAATTATATGCTCTTTGCCAAGTTCCCACCGTAAGACAATTGTTTATTCTCAAAGTTGTTCTGAGGAAGCACTCAGACACTGTGTATGACTTGGACTTTATAAATACTAGGCGCAGAAACGACAGAGTATGCGTTATTAAATATCGCAGAACAGCAATAGCTAGTCGCCACTATCTTTTCATAAGTTCGTTAATCTACAATAAAATTAATCAAGTCCTCAATATTTACCCACTCTGTCATTATAAGCTAAAAACCATACTCCTAAATTGGCTTCTATCCCTCTCGTATGATGAAACTGAACTAATTATTAAAACCACCATCTAAACTTCTACATTTCTCACTCAACCTCACAAACTCACATAATCTCACTCTCGCATACTCACACACATAACATTCACACACTCTCTCACAAACACATACCTGCACATTTTTGTCTTTTTAATTTTGTATAAGTAAATCGTCTTACTTACTTTTATCATTACTTTGTGTTTCTGTTTTGGAGATATGAATGTTAAAATTTGATTAGTGGAACTACTAATGTTTGGAGGCGGGCGTTGGCACCTGTGCCGCAGCTTATTTAAGCTTTTATGGGTGCCATCGTGCATAAAGTTTTTGTAATGTGTTGTTGTGTTCCAAATAAACAATTTTGATTTTGATTTTGATTTGATTTTATTGAAATGCAACATAATTCCTATGATTGGTAGTTGGTGCTAAGGTAAAGTAAGGTGATATATTTTTTTATATATCCCATGTCATCTCGGTCGTAACCAGGACGAGAGACTATAATATTTAATTTCAATTAATCTTTATATTATGACCCAATCCAAAATTACCATTAATTATCTATAGTTCAATTTAAAAACATTGATTTTAAAAGTAACAAATCAAGTGCAATAATATTAATTTTTTTTTGCTATCCGTACCAAGGTTACACGTATGAAATGACAACGTGGCAGAATACAGATAAATATATTATAATCCTATCTTAAATCATGTTTTTTTCCATAAATACCAAATTAATTATAGTTTCTATTTTTAAAAGCAAAAGTTATTATTTTAAAAAATGTTGCTATAAATTTTCATTGTAATATAAATAGGCTACATAAGGGCTAAGGCTTAAAATAAAACCGACCAATAATATTTAAACTTTATATTTAAACTATTATGTACATCACATATAAATTAAAAATACTTATTTTATCTAACATTATGTTTGTGTAAGTTTGTTATAAATAGGCAACTAAAAGCTTATGAAATGACTTCTTATTTATTAAAAAACTGAGTTAAAGTAACTATCAGGCATTATTGGCAGTGTTTCGTTACAAAATACCGAAAACCATAGATTTTCAACATCCTTTTACTTTTTTTACAGGATCTTTATAAAAGTTTAACTTAAAATCTAATATTAAAAGTATATTACAGCATCTATCTACAATACCGATTATTCTCTACACTTCTTAATTTTTCGTAAACTTCAAAACCTTTTGTACTTCTGAGTATTTAAAAATATAAATTACATTATTTACGATAGTTTCACATCGTTGTGTGCCTTTTGCCAACAGAACGACACTATGATACTGCTCATTAAAGATCCTAGAAGTACCATGAATCCTCCCCATATTGCTGCTACAGGAGATACGCAGAAATCTGGCTCTCGAGGCAAATCTTCAGCAAACACAACCCTCAAGCCTTTTCCAATTGTTGTCACTGGCTCCATTGTTCTATTACCTACGTGAATGACGTCTCGTCTTTTCCTTCTGGGCTCTGTGCTTCCCGGGTTTGGACACACTTCACAATCTGTCTTACACAATTCGACCTCACATTGAATGATCAGGTCCATTTCATCTGGGAATTTGAAAGCGTTGAAGTACGCATATGCTATTATAGATGCTCCTGTGTTACCAGTTTCTCTAGTTTTCTGGAACGCTCCAAATAGTTTCGGTTTGAGCACGCAACCGTTTGAATCGGTTAGAGGTACAACGTTGTTGTTATCTGCGTCTCTGGCTATACATTCTTGCACATGGATGTCAAAACCGGCGTCTCCTGTGACAGAAACTACAAGAGTCATGACTTCTCCAATCTTGATTAAGCCGTTTGCTTCGGGTGCAAAAGGTCCTCTACCAGTTTGAATGTCCAAACGAGCCATGGCTGTATCACCGCTGAAATTGCTTGTCACTTGATTCAACATACCAACACTCAACGAAGACACTAATTGCTTAGTCAGATTTCCTTCCCATAGACATCTCACTCTGCGTATGTGATCCCAGACTTCTTGAATTCCTGGTTCGTTTTGCAGTACCAAAACGTTTTCAAGATAAGCCTGTCCCTCGTTTTCGAAATCACTGAAGAATCTTGTACCACATGTATTCAAACTAACGGTAAAAGAGTATTTTGCTTGATTCGAGTTTTCCCTGACGTAAATACATTCAGATTCTTTGTAGTGATCTTGGGAGTAGATGATTCCATTGTAAGCTTTGTTGAACTCGATGTTAATTGTCATCATTTCTTTGCCACATTCAACAGAAATAGCGTGAATATGTGGAGGATGTCTGTCGTCATCGTCAGGTTCTGAAGGAGCTGGAACATAGTCGTTCTCTTGTGGTTTTTGAGTTCCCTCTGTTTGTTGAGATGTTTCGTATGTAGGTGCAGTTCCTTCAGGATTGCTTGGCTGATTAGGTTGAGATGGAGACGTTTGGTTCGGAATAAATCCGTCTTGGGTTGGTTCATCTGTTTGCTCGGGCTGGTTTGGAGAAGGTTGGCTCGGTTGGTTTGTTACTTGTTGATTGGGGAAAAAGGTGGGTTGATAAGTATGAGTCAGTTTATCCGCAGGTTGTTCAGGAGTTTGAGGGGGTTGGTACGATGTTTGCGGCGGTTGATAAGATGTCTGCGGAGGTTGATAAGAAGTTTGTGGTGGTTGGTATGTTGGCGAAGTTGGCTGGTTTGGTTGGAAGCTTGAGGGATAATTCGGTTGAGAAGGTGTTTCTGAAGGTTGGTACGGCGAACTTGGTTGGTATGTTGGTGAAGGTCCTTCGCTGTAGGATGGCGTTGGTCGCGACCCTGCTGGAGGATATCCCGTCACTGGTGGGAGGTAAGAAGCGGGCTCAAAAGGTCGTGGTCTTTCAGGCTTCCCTCCGAAATACTGGCGAGCTGAAATTATTGAAAATAAATATTAAAATCTCGTAAATATAATTCTTAATTTGCCAATAGTGAAAATGTGCGACGCTTAGCTGTGATTTGGTGATCTTAAAACTAAACTGTAAGATTATTTACAAAATTATTTTAATGTAGGTAAGTCGTTACATCCTATTTTCAGTCAGTTGCTAACTCGACTCGATGAAAACAATATGGTGTCCAGGAATTGACTAAAATACCTATAACAATAAAATAAATAAACGTATTCACTAATATTAGCCTAACACAGACCTTTTCTATTCCTTTGCTGAGAAAATCCCTGAATCCAATGCAGAAGTTGACTTATCATTTCATCTGAATCGCCATGTTCAGCTGTAAAATTTCCTTGATATCAGGAAAATGATAGGAAATGAATTTGAACGTTAATACCATCACCTAAGATAGATTCTCCATGAAGAGAAGAAGACGTTAACCAACTACACGAGACGAAGAATTCTAGAAGGTATTATTCTAAATATTATTATCGATGATAATTCTACAAATTAGTTACCATGCTGAGAATATCGCCGATTAATATTCAAACCTGAAAATTAGTAAAGAAGAATATTACGGGAAAAGACGACCCAATGTTAATCCAGATATACTATCAAATACATTACTTGTTATTAAAATGATTACAGAAAATGGACGACCCAATGTTGTTAATTCAGAAAAACTTCCAGATAGTTTCATTATTTGTTATTGTAATTACTTCAATTGAAGAAGAGGAAATTAGGAAAACGAATACAACCGAAGAATTTACAGCAGCTTCACCAACAATTAAAATACTGAAGTAAGACTAATAATTTGTTAGAAACCTGTTAAAAAGAAAACGTTCTACATAATTAGACCTTAATCAACCATATCCTTCCAAAACCAATATTTAAAATAAATACACCAATATAAAATAAATCAAATTAAAAAGAAAAAAAGCTGTGTTCCAGTGTAGGTGTAAGCAAAGTGAGAACCATTACGTAAAATCCATGACCCTTTCATTTTAAAGGTGACTGGATACATGCAGAATTTAAAAGATATACTTTTATACAGGGTGTCCTACCGTCGGTGTACTAAGCGCAACGGAATTTATAGTTTTGATTAGGTACGTAAAAATACTTATAAAATTTCAGACGTATTTTTTTCTTTTGGATGATTTCTTGAAACTCTATGTGTATTAAATGGGAAGATGCCCTTTCGCCCAAGATTATCTTTTTATAGACAAAATGCCTACATTTATAGCAGAGAGGAATATTCCGAATCGGTTTATGAAAAATCTAATAAAAATATATTGACATCATATTTTTTTTAAGTATTTTTTAGTCAGCATTCGGTACACTGATTACGTAAAAAATACTAATACGTAAAGATATTATATTTTCCATTGCGCTTAGTACACCGACGGCGGTACATACTGTACATAGTTTGGATAGTAATCATAAATAAATAAATAAATAAATAAATAAATATTATAGGACATTATTACACAAATCGACAGTTCCACAGTAAGCTCAATTAAGGCTTGTGTTGTGGGTACTAGGCGACGATAAATATAATATTTAATAAATACATATATAGATAATAACACCCAGACCCAAGAACAAATAATTTAGTTCATCACACAAATATTTGCCCTGACCGGGGATCGAACCCGGGACTGTCGGCTCAGTAGGCAGTTACTTTCCCACTGCGCCAACCGCGTCGTCAAATCATAAATTATATTATATTTTCTTTGTTTGAGTAATAAGGGATAATTGGTTCATAATATTTTTGTGTGATAGTGATAAATAAAATTGATTCCCTAAAAGGCCCTTGTAATGTGTTGTGTACGTACCGTTCCTAGATCTTATTTTTTTCGTTTCTGTAAAAATAGTATTAGTTAGTACATGAAATTACATTGTGGGTTATATGACAGAAATATTAGAGACTAACTTGAAACACATATTTGTTAGCACAAAATAAATTTATAATACAATAGCTATAGATAACTAAATGGACAATATTCTGAAGATAAAAGATTTAAATTAAAGTATAAGAATTTTTCTAAATTGAACTACAAGAACTAGCTTTCGCCCTTGCGTCGCTTGCTCAACAAATTATAATCTCAATGAAATGAAAACTTTGTGTTTGAATTTTCAATTATCACAATGCCAAAATTATTTCATCAAAATCGGTTCAGTAATTTAGAGGTAAGACTTTTCTATAAAAAATTAGAATGGATTTTTATAAAAAGTTGGGGTCAACATTATAACTGGCTTCCTTACAACCTCTGATAAGAAATAATAAACATAAGCATGCTAATTAGTGCTCATAAAATTTTCTCTGATACTTTTAAAAACAAAAATTACTATCTTTAATTACAATGAAAGAAATATTTGTATTGAATATAGGAATTTATTATGTTTTGATTGTAAACACTTACGGAAGCGACTCGAGTGTGTATCGGATGCGTCCGCGCAGACGAGCGCGAGCAGCGCTACCGCAACACACCACCGCAGCATCTGGAATTAAAAATTAATATTTATTATTATATAGGAATTATAAAGAAGGAATTATATTTTTTAGATTTTTTTTTAATTGTACACAATTTAAAAAAAAATCTAAAAAATCTTCCAAAGGAACAACACACCGATTTTCATATATATCGTAAGTGAGGCAGGAGTTTTTAGCTGGCTTTGAGCGCTATTTAACACGCATTAAAGTGCTTTTGATTAAATGTATTGAATTTAATTATACAAGAGATTCCTTTGAAAACAATAAATAATCAATGTTGTACTTTCGCACAAAGTTATATGTTATATAAAAAAATCAATTTTCTCAATTGTGTGAAAAGTGATTAATGATTATGTAGTATACAACCTAAGTATACAACTATACAGTTCTGCCCAAGTTTCAGTGAATTTAAATTATTATTGTTAAAAATTACAAATAGCAATCAATCAAGTTCTAATTAAATTACTTTGAAGATAAGCCATTGTTAACACGTCACCCGCTGGGAATCGAACCCACAATAGACAATGCTTAGTGCTAGACATATTGCGCAATTGAAAAAAAACATTAATTGTTATTTATCATGCAGATTGATGACTTGCTCATTAGCTTTGTTTCGTATTTTAAAATTTAAAAAGGATGCTTTTCGCTTAGTGTTTAAATTTTAAAGATGTTTAAACCATTTCCATTTATTATTTTTGTTGGCTTTTTTAAAGCAGCGACATTTTTTAGTCTCGATGTTTCAATATATCCACAATTCTTATTAATCGATCTTATTCAGTTGCCTGCCATAATATGCATGCTTCTTAACTTCTTTGTTGTAGTAATTGTGACATTCATATTTTACTACATAATTTTAAACTACAATTTCTTATGAATTTTGATATCAAGAGAACATTTTTCAGTTTACTAATCAATACTTAACTACAATATTATTCTGTTTATATAAAAAAAAAGTAGAAAACCTATCGTAACACCACATCATACTTTTTAAATAAATTTAATTTGTTTACTTCTACAACAAATACAGACAGAAAATACAGAATGAACAGTTTCACCGATTTAAAAACATCAAAAAACGCCGAGTTCCGCCCGCCCGTTCACCCATACATTACATAAACTACCTATGTCGTAAACAAAACGCATGTAACAGAATACTGTATACTCTATCATTAGTCATCATTTTTTGACCTTTCCCAAGCCGATTACATCATATCAATTATTAGAAAACTAGAGAAATTGCGCACATGTGCTGTCTTGATTGGTTAGAAAATGCTGACCAATATGCGTTAACTTTGACCTTTTATTACTTACTAGCGGAAGAAAAACATAAAAACCTGTCTTTATCAATACAAAGCTATTTAAATAGTTATTTTAGTATTGGTGAGGATAACCCTAATCTTAGTTATTATTTGAAAAACGCTAAGTTTTATTGAAAAATAAAATCTTATAGAGGTTAGGACGAAATATTTTTTTTTTATTTATCAATAAAAAAATACATTTAAAACAAATTGACATGCCAAAAACCACAAAGATTTGTCCGGCATGCAATTCAATCTATCCACGATAACTTCGATGCACAGCGCGCTGATAAAGATAAATAAATAACATTATACAGGTTGTTTAAAAATACATTTTTAATTTAAATTTAACATTATTAATATTTATTTTTTTTAAGTTCAAATCAAGATTGTTTAATAATTAAAAAAGCCCAATTTCCTCATATAATGTAGCTTTCTGTTTCTACTAATATTTTTTTTTTTAAATGGTCCATAAATGGTTTTTGAGCTTCTAATTTCCTAAAATAAAGCTATTAACTGCAAAGTAAATAATTGAGCAAAATTTTTCGATATAGAAAATGCATAGCCAATTGCCAAAGGTTTCTATACTTAAGTAGATACCACTTATTTTGAACTAGCGGTCTGCCCCGGCTTCGCCCGTGGTACATATTTCGCAATAAAAAGTAGCCTATGTCCCTTCTCGGGTATCAAAATATCTCCATACCAAATTTCGTGCAAATTGGTTCAGTAGTTTAGGCGTGATTGAGTAACAGACAGACAGACAGAGTTACTTTCGCATTTATAATATTAGTATGGATTTTAAAGTAATTATGTACGAATGTTGTCATTTTACACGCGTAATGCATGTTGCATCTTGTTAAACTCTCATTTAAAATACTTCCTTTCTCTTAATTCTGTAATTATTTATGAGTATAAGTATGAATAATTAAATTATTACACAATTGAAAGATAATTGCAGCCTCTGACAGAGAATATTGCTTTTATTCTCACTTTTTTTCCTTGTACATATTTGTTTCCTTTATATTATTCATTTAAGATTTGTAAAAGCTTTGTTCTACGAATAAATTAACTCTATCTAATAGATTTATCAATTTATATGAACTTTATTGTGTAGATAAATAATTTATCTACACATTAAGTTCATGCCACTGCTTCATCGGTGAAGGAAAACATCGTGCAAAAACCGTCGACATGTCCAAAAACTAAAAAGTTTTAAAGTAGATAATAATATGTATTTATGTTTATTTTATAGTTATATTATGTTTTTCTTCCGTTAGTAAGTAATATAATATATAAAACCTTTGTACTGATTTATTTTTATATCCCAAGGTTGCCTGGAAGAAATCGCTTTTAAGCGATAAGGCCGCCAAATTGTACATTTATTTTAAGTTACATATCATTTCTGTAAATTTTGTTTTTGTGTGCATTGTACAATAAAGTGTTTTCTATTCTATTCTATAATTATAATATGTAGGTATGTGATATCTGCCAACTCGTAGGTACTTGGCCAGCGTAGTGCATTATAAAAAAAGTAAAAGTAAAAAAATATTTATTCAAATATCAAGCATACAATTATTACACATACAATTATGTTACTGAATTGTAACTTTTCATGTGCAATTTTTAATAAGACTAAAAAAATCTACTGCATAAATTACAACAAAAATATTAAATTTAGGTAATTGACTTCTCGTCTCTCGATTTAAAACTGTCTGGAAAACCAACACAATATGCTCTTAAAATTAGAAAACAATAAAAATTGTTAAACATCCATTCCTTATTAAGCAACATAATATACTAAATATTATGTGAATTCACTTTTATATAACTAACATTGTTGTTACCAAAAATAGATAGTTACAAAGATAACAGTTTACTTTTAAAATCTAGATCTAAGATAGCATTCAAACGTTACGTATCCACAACAAATATCTATCTATATAATAATATTATGTTTTACGATACCACATCCATTGTCACGAATCGAGACCGAGTGATGTAACCAATGAATCGATTCGCCAAATATCGATTCTGCAACGCTCGTCTCGAAATGCAAAATCGACTTCCTTGATTAACAATACATGATTCGATGCATATGTCACTGACAGATTGAAGCTAATTTATGGAGCTACAGATTTGTTAAAGTATATTTATGTAACTGCTGAACAAATTCGCTCGCAAGTTCGCTCGTATTATTTGTATTCTCTTTGATACCATACCTTTTTTGTGTTCTATTCGACGTACGATGAAATTGAGCCGGACATTTTAGTCCATAATTATGATCCTTGTAATGATCTATAAAGCAGCATTTTAGTCAAACATAGAGCTATCGAAAACATTACAAATATTGAACTAATAATAATATTTAAATAAAAATAATATTTTAGAACTTACGAAGATAAGTTTAATTATCATTAAGTGTCATTATCACAGTTAAAACAAATCTATTGACATCTTTTAAAGTAAAGATTATTCAGCTGTTTACATTATAGAACATGGCCAAGAAACATACATACAATAATTAGTACCTAACATATTATACTTTTGTACAATATAGATGCTCAAAAAACACCCTTTCCAACACAGTCTTGTAAAAAACATGAGATTTATCACCCATTACATTCACTCGCGATTTCAAGATGCAAATAGCAATATTAGGTATACACAAATAATGCTAAAATTATTCGTCAAATTCATCCAACATGCCATTATATTAAATTAACGGTAATATTATTGTTGTATTTTTATAGTACCTATAGTGTATAATTTGATTGTTCGCGTGCCGTGAGCATTGGTAATGCCACAGAATGCGTAGTAATTTATATAACAGAAATAAATTGCTTATTACCACTAAAAAGTGTTATTTTGACGCACAATGTGGAACTAAAGAAGTTTAATATTTTATATTTTTATACATATTGTAAACAATAAATTTTATATGTTGTTTATATTTATATGATACCTATGTAGCTAGAACTTGGTAAAATATATCCTTTTATTCGAAATCAATTCATGATAATATACGATAAACGCATCGCTATTTTTAGAGTTTCTATTTATCCCTCCGAAACCTATTGCAATTTGCAAGGTTCTATCAAACACAAGGTAAACAATACAGTTTATAATAACGGAATAACTAAAGACAAATAATATATTATTATATAAAATTATATAGTTTGTGAAGTTATGGTAAACTAGCTTTCCGCCCGCGGCTTCGCCCGCGCAGTCAAAGAAAAACCACAAACGCATAGTTTCCGTTCCCGTGGGTTTTCCGGGATTGTGTCATTTTCCCGGGATGAAAAGTAGCCTATGTCCTTTCTCGGGTATCAAAATATCTCCATACCAAATTTCATGAAAATTGGTTCAGTAGTTTAGGCGTGATTGAGTAACAGACAGACAGACAGAGTTACTTTCGCATTTATAATATTAAGTATGGATATTCACATTACCTCGATTAAGCAGTAATAACCCATAAAACTACCATCCCACGTTTAATCTCGTACATAATACACAAAATGATGATAATGTATTCACACAAGAGGTAAGTTTGTGTTTCAAATTGACCCCAAAACAGCGAAGCGTGAACTCAAGTGATTCTTACGTATTGGGCAATTTTTAAACATTTCGCCACGCCAAACACAATAGTGTTTAAAAATAGGACCAATAAATCTTACAAACTTTGGTTTTAAATAAAAATAAACTTTTATCTATACTAATATTATAAAGCTGAAGTTTGTTTGTTTGAACGCGCTAATCTCGTTAAGTACTGGTCCGATTTGAAAAAATTTATCGGTGTCAGATAGCCCATTTATGGACAAAGGACAAATTATATATCATCGCTAAGATCAACAGGAGCGGAGCACGCAGGTCAAACCGCGGGGCACAGCTAGTTATGTATATGTTTGTACACACGTAGCCGACAATCCGAACTTTAAAATATTTTTTTCTATTGAGGTAACACACCCAAACCATTACCCTCCTTACATTCTCGCTGTCGGATAAAAAGAAACAAATATTTGCTATCAATTACTACAATTACCAGACGTGAGAAAGGTTTTTGTTCCCGATACCATCAACACAGTCATTGTTGTGTGTATTCGGAGCGAATTATATAAAAACCTAACATGTCACGCTAATTGTGATTAATTGTTGATTATTTAATTAAAAAAAAACTTGAGAGGTGTCAAGGGACACCCGGATGGAACGAAGTTACTAAAATAGACAGACAGAGAAACACGCGCACGCCGCGGCCGCGCGCAGAGCTTACAAATAGCAAAGTGTCGTTACAACTTTTGGTCTTAATTCCGTTCTTAACCCCTTTCACAACGCGCGTTATAGAACTTCGTTCCAAAAATTATTGAAAATATTTGCCCAAATTTCTGAAATTTCAATATTAGGAAGTAGATATTATAGAAGTAGCAATCATTTCTCGAGTTGTGGCAAGGCCAAGGTAATTATTATTTTTAATTAATGGAAGTGATTTCTGTGATAATTTTGCTAACATAATATTTTAAATATCAAAGCCCTAAACGGTGCAGTAAAGAGTAAAGAAAGAGAATACATTTATTTTAATGTCATGCCACACAGGAAAAAAAGATAAGAATAAAATAAAAATAAAATCACTCCTCGAATGTTTCTTATTTTTCGATCAACCTCTAATCTGCATTGCATATCAACACAAAACCAATACATTGTTTATTAATATTATTAATAACATCGGGCATTGTTTACTATATTTTTGGCAGTATATCGTATTTTTGCCAGTATAACTGAAGCAGATCCTTTAAAATAGAACTACAAAAACGCCTACAATTTTCTTTTTTTACTCCCATTTATTTTCTTATACCATCAGCCAATCAAAACCGCGTAAAGAGACCAAATATCTCAATCCGTTGCAAATAGTGCTGCAATAATTTCTCACACGCTGTGGGAATAGGTAGTGCATTAATATCAGTTTTTTAATTTGTCATGAGCCGATCAGATTATATGAAACAAGATTAATGGTAGAGCGAGTATGTCGCATGATCAACGTGTTAATTTGTGAATTTCATCATCACTACATAGTTAAACAAAGTCGCTTTCTCTGACCCTATATCCCTCAGTATGCTTAAATCTTTAAAACTACGCAACGGATTTTGATGCGTTTTTTTTTTTAATAGATTTAAGTGATTCAAGAAGAAGGTTTTAGTGTATAATTTATTAGGTTATAGACAAAGCGGGTGAAGCCGCGGGCGGAAAGCTACTTTGCTATAATAGGTAATCGATGATGAAATATTTGCACAAAAAATAAGACAATGTGAAATTGATGTTAGCAAAGGTGAAAACTATTTTTACTTTTTCGTGGGCGTCGTAAGAGGTGTTCTGAAAGGTTGCTTTTTAGATTCTGTCAAGTTTTTTTAACTATGGGTTATTATTTTTAATAGTTCTAGATCCCACCGCAAGATTATTGCGTTCATAGTGTTTTGATGAAACCGACATTTTACCTATTTTTATAATTAGGAGATTATATCAAGAAGCTTATATCTAATACACTGGAGATTGCACTATGAACGTTGACTTGTCACGGGAAGGTTTGACCTTGAATGACGCCTGGTTGTTTTTTTGTCCCTTTCACACCTAACTTGGCAAGTTGGTGTTTAGTTCGTCTGGTTTGGTTACATTTCAACTCTAACTTAATTAATTAAAATCCATTTAAGTTATTTTTTTTTTATTGACATTATATATTCGTATTGTTTACTTATAGCTTTTGTCTCCGCAACTATTTTGTCTCTCCCATCAACTCTATGGGGAGTTGCGTCGCTACGTGCGCGCACTTTCAGACTAGCCCATGGGTGGGAGAGACAAAATAGTTTTTTTTTTTTTTTTTTTTTTTGTAAGGTGTTTCTCAATGTTAGCCAGAAGGGCTACTACATTTTAACGCGGACGCGGGGGTGAACTGAAGGTTCACCCTGGTAGCGACATGCACAAGGGCGTCCCCCCTTGACGGGGACCACGAACCTCGGCTTGAGCTGTCGCCTGAGTGGAGGAGACCAGAAGGGCCCTAATCGGACGGGCGCTCACCCGGGTGGGCGCGGGAACGCGGAACAAGGGACCTCGTCTTCGCCGGCGAAGACGGTGTACGCTTTCTGCTGTGGTGTGTGCGGTGTCGCGGTTTGTTCGACGTTGGGCTTCAATCGCCGAGTCTAGCCGTGCGTTAGCTTTAGTAATATCATCGTCGGAGTCGTCCAAGACATGTCTCGGCCGCCTACGACGATGAGTGGGATCTGGTTTCGCGACGTATGCGATGGCCTTTGTCACCAATGGGTTAGGGTGGTTTTTAGCCTTGTCGAAGTAGCGCTTAGACGCTTGACAAAATAGTTGCGGTGACAAAGTTGCTCGTGCGCGCTAGCTCTAAAAGTTATGTCATAGTTCAACTGTCCGTATGTGTGAAATAAGAAACAAAACATTTATTTAGCGAGTCATTGTCAATGAACGATTAATTTAAACTTAAGTAACACACATTTGTAGTCATTTGTCAAATGTTGTGTGTAATAGTTTGTCAACTCTGTTACAACACAGAATTTGCAAGAAACTTTATAACAATAATTAAGTAAATGAGCAAAGCAATTTCAAATACCAAGTCATAGGTATATTATTATAATTATGAATAACAAACATTTTTTTTTGTTAATAATAAATTATTGCTTTAAAAATTATTATTTATAAGAACATGATTACGTTTCTTTAATGAAAAACAAGTTTAAGAAAACCTAAACCAGAGTTCCCGATCCCGTAGGATTTCTTATAGAAATCCTATCCTATATCCCTTCTCAGGTATCAAACTATCTTTGTGGCAAATTTCATCCAAATTGGTTCATCCAAAAGACAGCGAAAAAGGCAAACAGACAGAGTAACTTTCGCGTTTATATTAAGTAGAGAAGGGATTTCTGTGTAATAAACATTGATGTAAGGAGATTTAAATTATCTCATCAGTGTAAATGAAAGGAGGCTATTGCATTGCTTTTAAGTCCATATTTCATAAATGCACAATCACCACAACAAAAAATAAGCCAATCAATGATCCATTATCGTATTTTAAACCAACTTAAACGACACAATATAATATATGCCCGCTTTGACTTAAACCCAATAAATTATATACTAAAACCTTCCTCTTGAATCACTCTATCTATTAAAAAAACTGCATCAAAATCCGTTGCGTAGTTTTAAAGATTTAAGCATACAAAGGGACATAGGGACAGAAAGTGACTTTGTTTTATACTATGTAGTGATAGGTACTCTTAAAAATAACTGACACACGATTTATCAAACATTTATTTGTAATAACATGTCCTTTACTTTTATTAACTTTAATGCTTCTAATACACAGCAAGGTCTAAAATTGCGACATAAAGTATACAAAATCGGTAGGACCTTTGAAGATGATTTGACACCCTTCACTTTGATTAGCTAGCCAAGGCTTTATTTATTGACAATGTATTGAAAGCGAATCTAATCTATACATATAATAAATCTGTAGAAGGGTCAATTCTGTACATTGAAAATATTGAAAAAATAAATAGCAGGGGGTGTTACTGGATCCATACAAAACCCAAATATGTGATTAAAAAACATTTTTGTCTGTCTGTCTGTCTGTCTGTCTGTCTGTATGATCAGGCATCACGTGAAAACTAACGTTTCGATTTCGATGAAACTTGGTATAATTATACCTTATTATCCTGGGCATAAAATAGGACACTTTTTATCCCGGAAAAATACGTAGAAAAAATAAATCTTAATATTTCCGCGCGGACGGGGTCGCGGGCGGAAGCTAGTGCTAAATGTTAGGTTCGAGAGGTGGTCGAAATGTTATTTTATTTTAACGACTATCACCTGTTTACTGCTACTAGTTTTGCTTTTAAATATTATGCATTTGACATATCTTCACTCATCTTTTTACTTTAAAATAGGAATAGATAACCCTCTAAAAATTTACTTTACTTAGGGCTGATTTTTCCTCCTTTTAATCCTTGGTTAAAACTTATTCATCGAATAACGTATTAAACTACCATTTCAAAAATGTATTCTAACTGTCCGTGTATGACAGTTTACAGGTGACATTTAAAATGTTCGTGTAATACTATATTGGACGGATAAATTTTAACCAAGGATTGAAAAATCGGCCCTTAAGGTACAGGTTATCTATACATATAATAAATCTGTAGAAGGATCAATTCTGTACATTGAAAATATTGAAAAAATAAATACCAGGGGGTGTTACTGGATCGATACCAAACCCAAATATGTGATTAAAAAAATTTTTGTCTGTCTGTCTGTCTGTCTGTCTGTATGTGAAGGCATCACGTGAAAACTAGCGGTTCGATTTCGATGAAACTTGGTATAATTATACCTTATTATCCTGGGCGTAAAATAGGATACTTTTTATCCTGGAAAAATACGTAGAAAAAAATTAATTTAAATTTTTCAGTTTTATCCATAGACGTTGTTCCGTAGAACCGCGAACACACGTTGCGTATTATTATAGGCCTAACCGTATTTGGGAATTGGGTCCAATAGATATTTATAAGATGTTATTGTCAGAGGTCTCAAAATGGAGAAATAAACCATCCACGCGAAGACCGACATCCGCGCGGACGGAGTTGCGGGCGGAAGCTAGTTTATAGTAAAGTCATTTGCTATGAGGAAATCATCACAAGATTTGAATTAAATCTGTCCTGAAAAAGTGAATCAAAATCGAGTCTAAAAGCGTCTGTTACATACAAATATAAAGATGAAGCTTATTTATTAGCTTCATCTGTCCCTACGTGTGTTAAAAAAAATCACTCTGTATACCAAATTAATAGGTACATTTCATGCTTCGTAATTCAAACTTTCTTTCAGACTATAAAAAGACACGAAAATGGAATGTCATTATTCAAAATAGACCAATCGTGAGAGAGCCATCAATTAGCCAATAGCGAGTCATTATGCTGAGATGCGCTTGCGCAACGAGGATCTCTAATTATGCTGTATGAACTTCGAGAATTCTTATTCATGCGGAAGTTCAACTGTTTGCATTTATAAAGAAATTACATAATATCAGAAACAAGCTGTACGTCGCGGTTTTACCCCCAGTGCTTTTCTCCCGTTGGTCTTAGCGTGATGCCTTCCTTGATAAATGGGCTATCTAACACCGAATTTTTCAAATCGGAACAGTTGTTCCCGAGATTAACGCGTTCAAACTAACCAACAAACTCTTCAGCTTTATCTAAGTATGTATAGATTGAACGGTGAAGGAAAATATCGCGAGGAATCCGACATGTCAAAGAATCAAAAGTTCGACGACATGTGACATCCGCCAACCCGCACTTGGCCAGCGTGGTGGATTGTGGCCTGTTTCCTCATAGAAGGCTCATGTCCCAGCAGTGGGGACATATTTTTTATGTTAAATTTTCATTAGAAAACGACTAAACCGGTTGATATGAATTTCAACACAAGGATTTTACACATTAGAGACGAACATAGACTACTTTTTGCTACGATAATTTGAACTTAATTATGGAAATGGAATCGAAAATTGAATAAGGTAGTAGAAACATCGTAACTTGAAGACAAATGCAAGTGAAACTGCATAATACATAAGTCTATAATATTAATATAGAATCTTCACGACAGTACCCTTTCAATTAAGATGGGACGTTAGTGAAAATGCTAAGGTCAGGTCCTAGAGAAAGTTCTAGGTTGTAGAAACTGGGTACAGGTTCGATCCTCACCTCTGACCCCTGCCTTGTGAGACAATATATATAACTACTGAGGTATCAATCCTGTTTAAGACGTGTTTGGAAATGTCATGTGCTTCAAAATAGCATTTAAGTTTTAAACATCAAACTACAACTTTCTTACTTCTTACAGGATTTTACAGGAAATTTATAACAATTGCGTGTATGCCGAGCACACGTGTCAAAAGTGAAACATCTTTGGCAAGATTCAAAGATACCAAAATCGTCGTCTTACTCCGTGACGTGACGGTATTGCCATGACGCGACTTTTCATTACTCTCAACGCGCCTAAAGAACTTTAACTTCAACAAATGAAAAAAAAATATTGAATTAGGTTGCCATTAAACTGGACTAATAATAAATGAAGAATTATATATCCCCTTATAGTGTGGGACAGATTAATTTCACATCTAATAATAATATATTGATCAATTTTATTTTTTTTAGGAAAAGGAACCGTCAAAAAGGGTATTTCCACATGATAATTACAACCTTCTCAATTACAACGCTTTCAACCGAACCACAATAGAAATAGAATGGTAGATCAATTAATCTATTTGTAAGACAATTGATGGACACTCATTTAAAATACTAAGACATCCATTACAACATAAAGCTCCAATATTTTATTACTCAATTTGCCACAAAGGCTTTTATAAAACCGCAAATCATTTTTCATGTCCTAATCATGTACAGTGAATGTGCATTGCATTGCAATATACACTCTATTCATGTAGGATATAGTTTAAATTGTATAGCATATTATATACTTATTTTTATTATTTATTTTGAGATGACCCGACAGACGCTTTTTTAAAGTTTGAAGTTTAAAAAGCCGGTGAGTTTTTTTTTAATTTTGTGCAATTGTCGTAAGCTTGTAGGGGAGAGGGGGGTATAATGGGGACGTTAAGGAAAATACACAGTAACATGATCAACGCAATGTATTTATTAATTAAAATGAATCACAACACTTTGGTTACTTATTAAACTATCATTTGGCATAGAATTTGGTGATGTAAATAATCATATCACGTTATAATTTTAATTTTTTGAAACTATTATGAAAACCCCATCGTGCCCCAGGGTAGGGGCAGAATGGGGTACGTATTTATTTTGCGTCACAATACAAGCAAATGTGGATTTCTTCTGTATTGTCGTCATCTACACCAGCACAAGATATATGAGCCCACCGTCCACATAATTGACAAGCCACCCAACCTTCCGAAGACCTTAAATAGTGTGGTTCCCGTCAAGGCAGTACATGCACATGGTATCCTCGTCGGTATTCTCTTCAGAAGAGTCTTTTTGGGTCTTCTGTTTCTTAGAGTTCTTCTTTAACTTGGGGTCATTTGGATTAGAACATTTCTTCGTTCTCTTAAATTGTTCTCGTTTTTTCTAACATAACGGGATACCCCATCGTACCCCGTAGCCATGTCCCCGTTATGCCCCAATTCTCACATTATTTTAAATAAAAAGTCAAATAAAATGAGTGAGGGTTAGAGTATTTTTGTTCAAAACATATCAATAAATAACTTATCTGCAATAACAAAGTAAATACATGATAGTAGCAACATAAACACTAACCATTTTATAAGCGTATTCATAGTCACTCAAAATTACATGAAATTACGTTGAAAATCGTTTTTCCTATTAAAAATCAAACGTGCGCAGCCTTTCGCCGGTCACTTTCAGACTTAAGAGAGATACAAATTGGCTACCTATTTGCGAAAACAAAACACATCTAGACCGTATAGTTTTCTGTAAGTGTGGATGGCCCCGTCGTGCCCCGCGTCCCCGTAATGCCCCCCTCTCCCCTATTTCTTTAAAATCACGTTGTCACAATGCTATTTGTTAAATTTTTTACTTATGTTCCAACTTTTCCGGTTTCCTTATGAAATTTTCTTTCATCTATTGGAGTAATGGTGATATATTAAAGGTGCAGTTAAATTGAAAAATCTATTAAATATTCCCATATACATCTTGTTTCGAACTTGATTAGGCAGATCCGCACAAAACGACTAGCATCGCTAGCAACTTCTACACGAGGTTGATCGCTCAGTGTGGATCCGCCTATTGAAGTAATAATATATCGAGTACAGAGGAATTTTCCGTCGATAAATTTAAGTGCTCACCTTTCGACCTTCAATAATAGTTATGATTTATATCTTTGTTTTTGGTATTATCGACTTAACTATCATATTTAACCTTGTTCTAAATAATCGGCAATACACAAAAACAATATTCAGAATGCATCTCTTGAATTACTTATTACATAGATTTCGCACGATTCAAAAGCCTTAAATAATAATAATACTGGACCAATTTGTTGTGAGTGGTCAATTGGCCTAAATGTATTTATATGTAGCAATCTTTACATACATAATGGGCCCTCTTCACAATGGGCAGCGTTGGGCGAGTACAGGCAATCACGATAGAGGACCAGTGTCTTGTAGATGTTTATTCATAATCGCCGTAATGGCGGCAATCATCGTCGAGCGTTTGTTGGGCCAACGCTGCCCATTGTAAAGCGGGCATATTATGATACACATTATCAATTACACAATGTTGAATCAATTCTGTTGTTTATCTCATCTTCGTATATACTATGTAAGATACTTGAAAGCTGTTTGAAGGAAAGCTTTTTATAAATGACTTTCAAATCGATATATTATATTATTAGTTTAAAGGTTTTTGAAGTTATACTTCTTTTGGCGCGATAGAGAAAAATGATGAGAGTGAATTTTTACGATGCGCGCGCACACCGACACCTAAATAACAGCATGAAGTTAGTTCTAGGTGGTATGAAAATTTATAACTATGTTCAAGTTGTATATATTCTAGTATTTTTTTTCCATACGCCAAAGAAGTATAACTTCTAACGCGTGTACATAAGTAGGTACACACACTCTTTTTTTTTCCAAGAACGGTTCTGCAGAATATAAATTTATAAACTGTAAAAAATAAATAATAAAATTGTATCAAACCATTTCTGACTGAACTTTTGCTGAGATTAACATTTGCGACACTGATTTCATAACCGTCTTTCTAATAATATTATATCTTAATTTAAATTGATAAATAGGTCAATGCAATTTGTGTAAGCTTCGTTAAGACTTCTCAAATATTATAAGAACACAATTTAAAAACGTAATGAGCATGGCTTAAAATATTTCGTAAGGATGCAAACTGAATTTTTTAAATTGCAATCAAAGATAAAAACATCAAGCTGACAGCACAAAACAACTGAGATAAGCAAACATTTATTCATTAAAGGTCAAATTATATCACAATTTGTTTAATAGAAATAATGAAAAGGGATATTATTTTAAACGGGGAGGTATTATACCCTGTGGATTCTACTGTTTTTCTTGGTTTGACACTAGATGAGAAGCTACAATGGGGGGCCCATGTTGCCACCACCGCTGCTAAGCTTAGTTCAGCTGCATATGCAGTTCGAAGAATAAGGCATCTCACCGATGAAGACACGGCTAGATTGGTTTATTTTAGCTACTTTCATAGCATTATGTCCTATGGAATTCTGCTATGGGGCAGGGCTGCAGATATAGAAACTATATTTATATTACAGAAAAGAGCCATACGCTCTATATATAATTTACGTGCTAGGGACTCACTAAGAGATCTCTTTAAGAATACTGGTATCCTCACAGTACCATCACAGTATATATTTAACAATATTTTATATGTACACAAAAACGCAGACTTACACACAAGAGTAGGAGATAGACACCGTTATGGCACAAGGAACCGAAATAAAATTGAAATGCCATTTTACCGGTTAGCTAAAGTTAAAAATTCATTTATGGGCCAAGGTATACTTTTTTACAACAGAATTCCTCATAGTATTAAAGAGTTTAGTAGTGCTAAATTTAAAAATTATGTAAAAAACGTATTAGTTCAGAGAGCCTATTACAGCATTAAGGAATATATGGAAGATAAAAACCCATGGAGGGTTGTCGCGTAAAAACCACAGGACAGCTGTTCTTTGGCATATTATGATATATACGTACAGTTACTTACATATTTTGTAAAATTAAATTGTAATACTGAAATGATTTAAAAGAGCAACTATGGAGTTTCTTGCCGATTCTTCTCCATAGATACTGCTTTCCGAATCGGTGGTAAATGTTAAAAATATGTATTGACGTTTCAAAAGTGCTTCTCGAAGAAGTCTAATTGAATAAATAAATGTTTGAGTTTGAGTTTTGAGAATAATGCAGACGTGTGAAACTACACTGGGTATAAATAGTGTGAGGCAAGAACTAATTTTGGCAAATCTGCGGTCTATTTGTTGACACTCTTTGATAAAACCTTCATAATCATTCATAATATAGCTTAATGTCAAATGTCTTAAAAATAGCGCAGATAGGCATTAGGTAGGTACTTTTATGCATACTGCCCTTGATACTGCCTAACAGCATATGCATAATATAATTTATGATTACCTACCTACATAGTCCCGTTATACTATTACTAATAGAATGGTAATAGTATAACGGGACTATATAGGTTAAACTGGAAAGATGATACTAATACTATGTTTAGGACTCATTTGTGTACGCATTAGCCCTGTGTCACCCTGCGTATTGACATCTATTATAAAGCTGAAGAGTTTGTTTGTTTGTTTGAACGCACTAATCTCACGAACTACTGATTGATAAATTCTTTCGGTGTTAGATAGCCCATTTATCGTGGAAGGCTATCGGCTATTTAACATCACGCTAAGACCAACAGGAGCGGAGCAATGCGGGTAAAACAGCGGGGCACAGCTAGTTTTAGAAAAGTCACAGAGTATAGAGTAAATTACAATAATATGATTTAAAGGTTCGCACGAAACGAAACGAACGAACTTTTAGATATTACCTGCCCTATTGCATTTTGTAGATTAAAACTGCATTTGCATTTTCGTAATCCATACTAATATTATAAATGCGAAAGTAACTCTGTCTGTCTGTCTGTCTGTTACTCAATCACGCCTAAACTACTGAACCAATTTGCATGAAATTTGGTATGGAGATATTTTGCTACCCGAGAAAGGACATAGGCTACTTTTTATTGCGAAATATGTACCACGGGCGAAGCCGGGGCGGACCGCTAGTAGAACATAAAAGGCTCTATTGAAACCGTAACTAAAACTTTGTCTTGACTCTTATGCATATTACTATTATAATACGTGACAAAGTGACATCTTACTTCATAAGCATTATGACTGATTACGACCTGTGTTGTTTCTGTTAACACCTTTCTTATGTGTTTAAAATTATTTAACATGATTTTAACCTTACTGTGGTCTGTACAATGGATATTCTATGAAATTAACGAAGTATTCTGTAATTCTATTTTTTGTATAGTAAAATTCTTGGTCTGGAAGATATTTAGTATGTATGATACAAGAAATAAAAATTAAAATGCCTCTGATAAGGGGACTGGGATGCCCTGTTTGAAAAAGTTTCTTGAAATTATACGTGATAAATACAAAAGTACTTAATCCTTAATTTGATATCTACACAAAAGTAAACACCAATAATCATATTATTATAGATTCTATAAACTATTTTAAAATGGTGACGAGAATATTTTTAAGGTAAGAGCTTAAAAGCTCAAAATCCATACTAATATTATAATAACGAAAGTAACTCTGTCTGTCTGTTTGTTACTCAATCACACCTAAACTACTGAACCAATTTTCATGAAATTTGGTATGGAGATATTTTGATACCCTAGAAAGGACATAGGCTACTTTTTATTCCGGGAAAATGACGCAATCCCGGAAATCGCACGGGAACGGGAACTATGCGGGTTTTTCTTTGACTGCGCAGGCGAAGCCGCGGGCGGAAACCTAGTTAATTGATATACGGATATATAATTTTGCTATAATTCTATAGAATTCCTTTCAGATGCAAATTACATCACCATAGACTAATAGACGCAAAGCCATCTTGTAATGCATAAGTAAATAGGTTGCATCTTCAAATTATTTGCGTATTGTGCAAGCGGTCAATAGGTAATGTGTTGCAAGCTTTAGAAGATTATTAGATTACTACTGTAGTCTGTATGTATTCGATATTTTGTTACACTAAAATCTTGTAGATATGAGAAACTTAACGTAGTCACGTAGGTACCTACTTAATTCAATATGAAAAAAAGAACATTAATTTTTTCACGAAACTTCGTTTAGATGACAAATTAACTATGTGATGTTAGGTGCATTTTGAATCGTCAATGTACATAAATAAAGTTTTAACAATGCAGAATTTAATCCCTTAAATATTTTCTGTTAAATCATTCCTTGGCTCAGTTCAATTGATTTAATATAATCCCACTACTATTACTATAAATGCGAAAGTTTGTAAATACGTATTTTAAAAACAACTGAACAAATTCCGATAATACTTGGCAGTTATGAAGCTTATGTACCAGAATAAATGAATGAAAGATTAACATATAAGCGAGAGAAACAGCGCGACACAGCTAGTTACTTAACAGGTCAAAGTTAGTATTAGCTTTCGACTCGTGGTTTTTCCTCATGCGTCTGATCGCGTGTATTTATTCGTTTCTCATAAGAATTAAACAATCTTCATGTTGATTGTTAATTTTATGTTAATTCTAACTGCCTCGGCAAATGTTGTTCTACCTTTCTTTTATCATTTAAAAATAGATGTTGTTCGATTTTTAGACCTACCAAAAAATTTCATGAAAATCGGCCTAGGCGTTTTGCAGGTTGCGACAAGAATTGTATATTATGACGTATTAGATTCATCAAAATCTCTTTTGCCGTTTTATCTTCTCTCAATCATAAAACCTGGTATAGACATTGTATTGTTGTTTGTTGATAGTAAACATTTAATGATAATATGTTACAAACAATAATTTTGTTTGATTCGTTCACATAAACAATAAGTTATGTGATTGAATAATTATAGCAATTAAAACATCAACTTATTATTATATAAATGTAATTATTTAGACGTTAACCCTTTTACATTCATAACCATATCAAAATCGTTCAGAAATGCTAATTACGACTTGTTAAGAAAATTTGAACGTTTAAAAATTTTACGCGCGCTTTCACTACCATTGATTAAAGGTAAATTGTTATTGCTATTACAAAATCTTCATTCACGAATTATTATATAATAGCACAGATAATATAATAGTATACATAATAGAGTAGAAACAGTGGGTGTCCGAATCATTAGGAAAAAATAAAAATTATCTGGAGATTATTATTATTTTTTATCTGTTTTAATAAACTTCTTAGTTGCACCAAATTAAGTTATTAATATTGTATTATAGATAGGTACATAGTTTCTAATAATGATTTTCATGTTAATATTGATAGTCATGGAAAGGAAAGACGAAATCGCCAAAGACCTGCGCACCATCCAGATTGAAAACTGACAAGAGATGGCGCAGGCAGGATAGAGTCAAATGGAGGCTCTTATAA
Source organism: Colias croceus (assembly GCF_905220415.1). Taxonomy (NCBI): domain Eukaryota; kingdom Metazoa; phylum Arthropoda; class Insecta; order Lepidoptera; family Pieridae; genus Colias; species Colias croceus. The sequence goes on along the minus strand of NC_059558.1, from coordinate 2,038,287 downwards.
TTGTCGAAGGCCAAGACTCACTTTGGTCCTTGCGCCACTCTAGTAAGTAATGATGGTCATCATTAAATTAAAAATAATAATTTATCACATTTTAAGTTTCAAAGGGACAAAAATCTTATCTTGTCAATATTAATTGATGTATTGCAATTACACTTTAATTACTTCAAAATATTCGACTGGTACTTAGATAGTTATAGGTCTTAGGTAGTCTATATCTATTATTATATATATTTTTTTAAATTATTTTGATTTCTCGCAATAAAAATGTTTTGAACTCTGGAATGTTTGTTTACATAGGTTTACATTATTTATATCATTTTGTTGACTTTTCTATAAAACAATTAACGCAAATATGTAACTATAGAATTAAATGTGATGTCACAAGTTACTTAATTCATTGTTAAATATTTTTAACAATCGCAATTATGAATAATATATGTATGTTAATTTATGTATTTGTTTATGTAATTATCATATAAATTATATCATGTAAATATATATTACAGACATTACAGAAACAAATTATGATACTATGAAGAAAATAATTACATAATTGAATTGACATATCATTTAGGAGGAAAAATACAGTCTACGCCCTAGTCTTATAGACCCTCGATATAGTTCTGTGCTTAGACCTATATCAAACACAGAAATTTCATAAAAATAAATATTGTGAAATATAGCCATTTTCAGCGGTTCTCTAAGAAGTCTGTATATTGACGCTGATTGCAAAAATTTCATTTAGTTTATTAAGATACCATAAGAAAATTACATTTGGAACCTACATATTATTATATTAATAATTATGTGTTGCTGAGTGCATAACTCGAGAACGAACCGATTTCGTTAATTCTTTTTTTATAATATTCCTTAAACTACTAATTATAAGTATAGTTCTTATGGAGAGAAAACGTAAACATGTACCACGGGCGAAGCCGGGGCAGCTTGTATTTAGTTAGTAATTAGTTAGGACAGCTACTACCTATTATAAACAACTCTAACATGTCAATAAGCTTCCATAGTAGGCTTTTCTACGAAATAGAAGTTGTTTACTTCTAAATAGTAGCTTCCATAGTAACTTTTCTTACTTCATGACAACATAGAAAAGTATGCCTAATTTGCCCTCACAATACACACATACCGTAACCATAAATGGCTCATTAAAATAATTCCAAGTAAAATGGTTTTGCATGCGTTTTTATATTTTGCCCTGATAACACGATTCACACAGTATCTTCGTACGACAATCATTATTACGTAAATAACAATGAGCCATGAAGATGTTAAAAAATATATATCTATGGATTGCATACTGGGATTGCTTGATAAAACTTTTGAACGTTTTAATTTTATGCTTTATTTTATATGTAATCTGTATTTTTTAACGTTTTAATTATACTTTCTTTTATATATTATCTGTATTTTTGTGTTTATAAATAACCGCAAGTGCATTTTGCGGATATTTTATTATATCTATTTTGTTTGATTAATCCAAAAATATATTTTATAAGTTTGTTATTTCTATGAGTATAAATTTATGATTATAAATTTTCAAATGCATTGATTATCGTTAAATTAAACAAATAAATCAAAAATAATGTTTGTTATTTATATTAACATAAGATTTAATTTTTATTTAAGAAATAAAATAAATCGAACGATATGAATAATCTAGTTAGTGCATTATTTAATTAATAACTTACTATAATATACATACTTCAATAATTACATAATAAAACTCACCATGATTAATTTCCAAACACAAAAAGCACCGCTAAAATAAAAATAAAAACTATTAATATCACAACACACGTTCACTGGCGGGAATCCATTTAAAAAGCATAGACAATTTTTTTTTCTAAGGGCAAAGGCCGAATCCAAATCAGCCTTCTATTTTCAAACTGACCGTTCGAATACGTGACGTTGACAATCGTAAACTCAGAATGTACACGAGCGTTTCATAGCGCACGCTTATAACCTCTTCTGTGACACTACCACCATTCTAATGCGACCTCCATTTTGAAACTTTTCTCTCCTTACGTGGGATTATTTAATAATGGGTTAGTTTTCGCGCCTTTGGGGGTCATTAGTTTATATTTCAAATACTAAGAATCTTCGACGCATCCCAAGAATCTTCCTTGCACACTTTACGATGTAAAACTAAGAACAATGTCTTAATTAATCAAAATAAAACTAGTTAAAAATTGCGCATGAAATTCCGAAGGTTTATAGACTTGTCTGTTTCACAGTTTCAGAACAATTCGAAATAAAGTCGGCGAAACAAAAGACAGCTTTGTTATTTTTATCTATGGTTTTAATCGGGAATGGCATTGCAATTGAATATTGATGTCTAGTTTTATTTCTATACAATTATGTTCTTGAAATTCTTCCAAAGATAAGCAGTTAAAAATAAAGACCTTAATTGGAAACATAATATAAAAAATATTGCCGTCATAAAGATGACAAAAATTATTCAAATTCAGAGACAATAAATTTCATATTTTAACTATTAAAATACCAAAAAAATTGTGAAAAAAGCAAATGTTACGTTCCATCTTACGTTCCATATAGTGTCAAGGATTCAGCATTTTATTACCTAACTGCATAATTATAATATTCCAGTCAATTTAAACTATATTTTATATTTTTAAAATAAGCTCACTAAACTTTTATGTGCAAGAGATTGATAGATTATTTGAATTGTACACACAATATTTGGTTTATATTATTATTAATCAAGAAATAAAATCTTTTGTTTTTAATAACTAGTGTTGTCTAAAGAAAATTATTTTTTTTTCAACGCAAAAAATGATTTTTGAGAAGCATAAGCAAGATTAATGTTGGAAAAAAGCGCGGGAAACTTCGAAGTTGGAGGGAGTGTTTCTAAAGCTGATTTAATTTTAATTATTTTTTTGTAGTCAGAGGTGTTTATTTTGTAAATATTACTTGTATTTATTATATATATTTGTAAATTCATATAGTTTTGTGGTGTATATTGGTAAGTTTTCTTGTAGATATATTTTTAGTATGTAAGAACCCTCGCGGGAGTTTCGGGCGGGAATATGAACGACCCTCCCGATCCTTTTTCAGAGGATTCAGATTTACGCTCTGGTCCTCTTGTGGCAAGTTATGTCACATTGGAATCAAACAATGAAAGTATACTATTAGATCCGGAACTAAATAGAAAAAGGCGGCGAAAAAAAATTATGAATGATAGCGATACAAATATTAATTCTAGTAATGATTCTTCTTCCTTTATATCAAATAATAATGTAGCAGAAACATCAAACTCAGTTCCACCTAATCCTACAGATCATATTATTCGTGCCAATTATATCCAAACAGATGGATATCCATATATAGTTCATGTGCAGAGAATAGAAGGTTCTGAGGGAGATGGCTCCACATTGCACCCTATCACATTTGGAAATTTCTTAAAGAAAAATAAAATTCAAAATATTGTTCCTGGCAGTGTTAAGAGAATAGGGAGAAATAGATGTTCTGTTGCGTTTTCAACCTTTTACGATGCCAATGCATTTTTAAATAATAGCAATCTAAATACATTTAAACTAAAAGCTAAAATCCCAACATTTCACATTACAAGAATGGGTTTAGTTAGGGGTGTTCCGAGTGACTGGTCTCCTGAGGAAGTTATAGATAATATATCTGTGCCTTCTGGCTGTGGTAAAATTATTAAAATTAGGCGAATCAATTTTAAAGTAAACATTGATGGATCCAATGTTTGGAAGCCATCCCAATCTGTCATTTTAACCTTCGATGGTCAAGTCCTACCCCAAAAAATATACATGTGTTATAATGCATTACCAGTTGATTTGTATATTTTCCCAACAATTCAATGTTTTAACTGTTGCCGATATGGCCATACAAAAAACATCTGTAGATCGAAACCTCGTTGTTATAAATGTGGTCTAGATCATTCAGGTGAGACATGCACTGTTGAGGAAGATTGCGCACAGTGTATTACATGTTCTGGCTTTCACTACGCTACGAATAAAGTCTGTCCAGAATTTAATAGACAAAGGAACATTAAAATTTCAATGGCTCAGCAGAATATATCATATGCTGAAGCAAGTAAATTACATCCACAAATTTCTAAATCTTTTACAGACATATTACAGTCAACCCCAACTGTACATCTCACATCAAATAAAACAAATTCATTACATGCTGGCACTCAGAGGTCATCATATAAAAAGACAGTAGCTTTAAAACCACGATCTCCACCTAAAACAAGTGTGGGATATGATAGAGCTTCGCATGAAGCCCTCATAAAGGAATATCAGATCCCAGCTCCTGATAATGGTTGCGCAATTCAGCCTAGTAGTGACCAGTCTCCTAATAATGTCATATTAGATTTATTATCAACTTTAATAGAAGCTTTACATCAAAACAATATCTTAAAACCGTCCAACGTTGCTCAGTTAAACAATGTGCTCAAAAATTTCGGTAATAATAATGGATTCAAATATAATTCAGTGGAACTGTAGAAGTGTTATTCCTAAAAAAACGGAACTAATACATCTTATAAATAAATATAAACCTTTGGCAATTGCCTTAAATGAAACATGGTTAAAACCAAATTCATTTTTTCGCATTCCTGGCTATCACTGTTTACGTGATGACAGGAGTGATGGATATGGTGGGGTTGCTATTTTATTAAAAAATTCATTGCTATACAAAAAAATAAATTTTTTCAACAATAATCAGTCTTGTAATATAAACGTTGTGGGAGCCGTTGTTGACAAAATTTCCGTTGTGTCAATTTACATACCCCATCCAACTTCTGAAGCTTTAAATGATTTAAGACAGGTATTGAATTCACTACATGGTCAAGTGCTTGTGTTAGGGGATTTTAATTCACACCATCAAGTATGGGGCAGTAGTATTACTAATACCAATGGAGAATTATTATTGGAGTTAATTGATAAATTCAATTTATGTTTATTAAATACAGGTGAACCGACTCGACGGACACATATTAATGAAAATATTAGTGCAGTAGATTTATCAATGTGCTCGGCAAATTTAGCTTCAAAAATATCGTGGAAGCCTTTAGTGTCTACTTTTGGAAGCGACCACTTTCCAATTTTGTTAAATCTTCCTAATAAAAATAATAAGCATTGTAATAAAAGATCACCACGCTGTAAATATAATTTAAAAAATGTAGACTGGGATATTTATCGAAATCGCATAGAAAACGAGGTTAAGGAGCTGTCTGAAGTCAAAGAGGGGAAAGAAACAGAATGTTCAAACAATTTTGCAAAAATTATTTTAAAAGTAGCTGATGAAATTTTGCCTACAAAACCAACGAAAACTTCAATACTACCTTTTCCCCCTTGGTGGGATAAGGAATGTCCAGAGGCTATCAAGAAAAGGAAATCCATAGAGAAAGTATATAACAAAGACATGTCAGAAGAAAATTTGGATATTTTAAACGCGATTATAAAAGATACCCAAATTCTTCTTAAAAAGAAAAAAAGGGAAGGATGGAAATCATTTTGTGCCTCTCTTTCTCCCAATTCTAATCCTAGCGAAGTATGGAACTCTATAAGACGCTTCAGGTCAGTTTATAGAGATCAACAATTTATAGTTCCAGAATCGTTAGCTGAAGAATTTATAGATACAATAGCACCACCTTCAGTCCCATCACAGTTAGATTACTTCCCCATTTTAAAATCTGTTCAAATGGATCATAACTATGCAATACTATCAACACCATTCACATTATATGAATTAAAGGGTACTTTGTCTGGAGTGAACGATTCTGCACCGGGTTTAGACGGAATACCTTACTCCTTCCTCACGCACCTCGGCGATTCTGCCTTGGAATATTATCTAAACCTTATTAACGTTGTTTTGCTGACAGGAAATATACCACCTCAATGGAAGGAGCAGGAAGTGATACCTGTGTTAAAACCTAACAAAAACCCAGAGGAAGCATCCTCCTACAGACCTATCGTTTTATCATCAGTATTAGCCAAAATAGCCGAACATTTAGTTAAAAACCGTATAGAGTGGTATATTGAACATCATAACTCATTATCAAAAACACAGTTTGGTTTTCGGAAAGGTAAAAGTACTATGGACAACATAAGTATTTTAACAACGGATATTCGTATTGCTTTTTCTGATAACCAACATGTCATTGCTGTTTTCCTTGATATTAATTCTGCGTATGATAATGTTAATATACAAATTCTAAAGAATAAATTGATCAAATTACAGATCCCCGAAATACTAATTAACTTTATAATTGTAATAGCCACTGAGAGAAAATTAAATTTAAAGTTAAATTATTCTGACTCTACATTATCGCGAACTGTACATAAAGGACTTCCTCAAGGATCCGTCCTCAGCCCATTATTGTATAACATATATACAAGCGATTTAGAAGATATATTTTTTGATTCTGTTAACATATTACAATACGCTGATGACGTTGTAATATATATTGCAAATGATAATTTAATTTCAGCTTGTAGCTCGATAAACAATAACTTGCATGTATTAGGCGAATGGCTTGATATTAACTCACTCGATATATCGGTTTCCAAAAGTTCTGTTGTAGTTTTTTCTAGACAACGGTCGTCACCGACCGTAAATATCGTGTATAAAAATAATACCTTACCTCAACACGATCAGACTAAATTTTTAGGCGTTATATTGGATTATAGGCTCACAGGCACTCCTCACATAAATTACGTGATGATAAAGTGCGAAAAATATTTAAATATGTTAAGGTGCCTCTCGGGGGTGTGGTGGGGAGCTCACCCATTTTGTTTGAAGCTTGTTTATAATGCCATTATAAGAAGTACTATGGACTACGGGATGTTTCTCTTAGACGGTGGAAATGTTACAGCCTTTAAAAAGTTAGATCTTATTCAATCGAAAGCGTTACGAATAATAACAGGTGCCATGAAATCTAGCCCAATCAATGCGCTTCAAATAGAATGTTGTGAGCCTCCGCTATCCCTTCGGAGGCAATATTTATCAGATAGATATGTATTTCGTCTATTTCAATTCTCTAGACATCCCTTGTTCAATAGATTAGAAAAATTATATTGCAAAATTCTAACATGCAGGTATTGGGACCATAAAATGTTACCATGTCTGATTCAAAGTTATCACAGAATCAAATCTATACCTTCCCCGATTCATCGGTCTTCGGCGTTGCCGCTATTTAGTAATAATTTCAAATCTCTTCTTATATCCCCAGATATAGTTTATAATATAGGCATAACGAAACATGATTCATATGCTTATATAGACTTTAAAAATGCACTGAATTGTAAAGAATGGGAAAAACATAATCACATTTATACTGACGCATCAAAATCATCACCTCAGAGTTGTGTAGGAGTTGGAGTGTTTCACCAGCAGTTCAACATTTATATAAAAAATAAACTTCCGCCAGAATCGTCAGTTTTTACTGGAGAATGCTTAGGTATACTTAAGGCCGTAGAGTATGTAATCTTAATGAAACTGCCAAAAACAATTATATTTACAGATTCCAAGATTGCCTTGCAAAGTCTTCACAAATTTTCATTTCTTAATAAACCCTTTTACCCCATTATTTTTGATATCAAAAGTAAATTATTAGAATGTTCATTCAAAGGTTATGCTGTTACATTTGCTTGGATACCAAGTCACAGTGGTATCCAAGGAAATGAAAAAGCTGATGAGTTGGCAAGGTCTGCTGTGCGATGTGGAGACATGTTTCCCTATCAGAGTTATTGCCATGACTTGGTCAGTTTGCCTAAAATTTACTTGCACGAGTCTTGGGAAAATCTCTGGAAACAAAGTACATTATATAAAGGAAAGCAATATTATAAGTTACAAGAAGTCGTTACCACTAAACCTTGGTTCAATAAAGTTACAGGCTGTAAGCTTGTAACCTCTATTATTATAAGAATGCGTCTTGGTCATACATGTTGCCCAGCTCATCTTGCGAGACTGGGTATTTTAAATAGTGCCATCTGTGAATGTGGAACTGATGTAGGAGATATAGATCACATATTTTTTGCATGCCCCTTACTTGACCACTCTTCGTTTATATCCAACTTGATATCCCTTCGTATTCCATTTCCAACTCGTATGTTATGTTTACTACAAAATCCTATAAAGTTATACAACGCCTTATCATCATTTATAATAAGTAATAACTTAAAGTTATAATAATTTATACATATATATATTTGTATCTAGTAACATTAAACGTATCTATAATAAGTAAATAATAATATAAATAGTAATCTATGTATATATAAATATTTCCCAACTCCTCTGACTTAAATCCAAATCTCCTCACCTTAATCCTTACCGCGAATTGTTTCCTTACCTTTTATCATACTTGACACTGGCAAATAGTCACATCTTCTTGCCATGAAAACCAAAAAAAAAAAAAAAAAAAAGATTAATGTTAATACAAACAATACCTATATTATGTACATAAGAAATTAAGTTCCTATCTGTGGTTGCTTCTTTTTTAATCGAAATTTTAATTTGACGCAATGATTCTTAGATACCATTTACTTAAGTGCATTAATTGGTCAAATTAGAAACATCCATCTCTAAGTTAATTAGCTTTTTTATAAGACATGTTGAATACGTGTGTTACGAAAACAAAGGTGCTTTTAAAAAAGGGTTATCGAGTTTCTTACCAATTGTTATCGGTAGAAATGGCATCGAATCGGTGCTTAAAAAAAGGCTTTTCGTAAACATAAACAAAAACGTTTTGAGTACTAGTATAAGCTGGAAAAGTACCTAAGTATAGTTTATGTATGTCTGGTTGTAAAATGCGGGAGCTTTTTAAGTTCTCAGTTTGTTTTTTATGTAAGGTGTAATAATTATTGTAAATCGTGTGATATTTATGTACTGTACTAGCTTTCATCCCGTGGCTTTGTTCGCATTTTCAAAGGAAATTACCATGGAAATAAGATGTATACGACGCGGTAAAAAGTATCTATACTAATATTATAAACCTGAAGAGTTTGTTTGTTTGCTTGCACGTGCTAATACTACTATTCCAATTTGAAAAATTATTTCGGTGTTAGATAGCCCGTTATAATATCATCACGCTACCAACAGGAGCGGAGCATTGCGGGTAAAACCGCGGGGCACAACTAGTAAATAGTTAACAACTATAATATAGTTAGCCTCCTATCTTCATACAAATATCATATCATAAAATCAATCCGTTGCGACGTTAAAGAAAGCCAAACAAACACACTTTCGCACTTATCTATAATAATATTATTATAAAGAGGAAAGGTTTGTATGTATGTATGTATGGTTTTCACGCATAAACTACTGAACCGATTATAATGAAATTTAGCACACATATAGAGGGTAACTTGGATTAACACATAGGTTTTATCCCGGAAATCCCACGGGAACGGAAACTATGCGGGTTTTCCTTTGAAAACGCGGGCGAAGACGCGGGCGAAAAGCTAGTAAATTATAATATTAAAGATTTTAATTAACCATTGTAAAGGTCGTAAAACTATTTAACATAGTTAATCTTCATTACTCTATGTAAATTGTAAAAATAATGCAAGTTGCAGCCATAATGTTCCTGTTACATATTATTAACTATTACGTTATGTAAGGAATTATAATTTTAATACTATATAATTAGTATTTTTATGAATCGTCTGTATCCGACGCCGGAACTAATTGCTAGGAACTGAAGTTAAACAATTAGAGATTTTAAATTTCATACTGAGGTTAATTTAACGTTTTTGAAATGGACATTTCTTCAGCGTGTTACTATGTATATGTGGTGTTATGGCTTTCGGTGTTTATGATTATTAAATTGAAACCAATTTACAAAAACAAATATAAAAACTATTTTACAACAAGTGATAACTGCGTTAAAAACAACCGACTTCAAACTTGCATTTGCAAAATTTACAAATACCTACAGACAAAAATGCTCATAAAATAAAAACTACTGGGCCTATCCGAATAAAATTTTTATGGGACCAATTCGACACCACCCCGCATCGAACAAAAATAAAAAATAATCACGGAAATCGGGTCAGAAACCTCGGATTAATCGGTGTACATACATAAAAAAAACATACCGCCCACATAACCTCCTCCTTTTTTTGAAGTCGGTTAAATAAAAAATTCAACCTAATTTATGAATTGCACTGTATACGAGCTTTGATAAAACTACTTTAGTTATTTTCGAGTTAATCCAAACCTTGCCCCAAATATCTTAACTATCCTAAATATCCTTAAAATTGTATACCTACCTATCTTTATCCTATCCTAAAAATTGTACCTATATCCTAATCCTAAATATTCTATTCCTACTATGTAAATGCGAAAGTAACTCTGTCTGTCTGTCTCTTCTTCACGCCTCAACCACTGATCCGATTTGGACGCAATTTGGTATGAGACCCGAGAAAAGACATAGGGTAGTTTTTATGGTGGGGGGAACTATGCGGGTTTTCCTTGTAATACGCGAGCGAAACCGCGGGCGGGAAGATATATGTACATATAAATTCCAAAATAGTTCAAATTGCAATTAATACTATAATCATATGAATCGATACCGCTTATCAATGTAATATTATCATTTCTAGTAATTATAAAATTAGAACTTTCACGGATACAGGTTAAGATACAAACCGGTTTAAGTTCCGTTTAAAATCCTTGTTACCTTATAACTTTGTACTTACAATTTTTGTTCAATGCACTGTAACTTAATGTTATAAAATTTATTCTCTACTAGCTGTGTGTAGCGGGCGCCACGGGTTTACCCACATTTCTCTGCTCCTGTTAGTCTAAGCGTGATGATATCTAGCATAGCCTTCCTTGATATATGGGCTATCTAACAGTGCATTTTACATTTGTAAAATCACACATTTACATTTGTAATAATATCTGGATACACAAATAATCACTTGAAAACCATAAAAATCTTCCTGTAAAATAACGTGACATTATTCTACCTTATAACCTACATGGCTGCATAAACTCCACCTACGTTACGTAATTTATGTAATACATAACAAAATCATATATCAACCCTAAAGGTTAAGCCTTGGTCATCACGCCCCTTAAACAAAAAAAAAACATTAAAACTTGTCTCCACTAAATGTCATTCTAATGAACACACTTTCGCGCCATTGTATTTAAATTATATTTACATTAGATAATATTATGTGACTGTTAACAAGTGATTGTCTTACATGTTCACCCACGAAAAGTTTTCGCAACTATACTATCTTTTACCAGCGGTTTTTCGCGGTCAAAGGAAATTCCCATGGAAATGAGATGTTAAATCGTGTAAGAAAGAGTAGATATATGTTACTCTAGCCTCGTTAATAAAGAACATGAATGTCGGTATCTCCGATAAAGATAATTAATTAATTATTTATTTACCTGAAACCACCTGAAACTCCACATTAAGTACTTATTACTTCTAATAAAACATTAATTCAGTAAGTAATAAACGATAGCAAAAACATGTGTGCGTGTACTAGTGTACACACGTAAGTAGTGAAACTTCTTTATGACCTTATTTTTCAAAAAATAATTTACTATATGCAACTTTACAGAAATACGTCGAATCACGTAGGGATAAGAAAAAGATGGCGCGTAACGGAAAAATGTCACGCGTAACGAAAAAATGTTACACTAATTTTTTTTCCAATCCCGATAAAGAAGATTCACTTCAAATATTCATCGTAATTCTTGATCAGTTTGGTAATATTTGTTCCCACTGCAAAGAAACAAGCTTTCGAGAGGGTTTCGGGATTTTTCTCAATGGTTTCGGGATTATATTTATCGTCGCCTAGTACCCACAACACAAGCCTTAATTGAGCTTACTGTGGGACTAGGTCGATTTGTGTAATAATGTCCTATAATATTTATTTATTTATTTATTAATGTTGCCTATTTTCGAACTTTAAGGTATCCTATAACTTTATGCAACATGCAGTTTAAAAATTACAAGCTTTTAATATACACCTTAATACAGTTGAAAAGCTCGAATGCTTTTTTTGTACCTTAATAAAAATAAGACGCTCAGAATATTTTTGTATTCGTTTATATTTTGGAGTGCTTTTAGGTTGTTAAATCTGTTAGAAGGTTATTGTTAAAATAAAAAATAAAGGTCCCATAAAGTTTTTATACCTAATGTTATGTTTTGAAATTCATGTTAATTTCCAATTAACAGTTACTTTTATAGATACTATTCTTTAAGGTCAAATACAAGGCTCCAAAAGTTTACAAAAACAATTGTCGTCTTCAACTATTAATATGTTGCAATAAAAACTAAAGATGACCTTTTTCAATGAAATAAATGAGTAAAACACAAAACGCATGGCTTTACGTCGATCTAATGACTGTGGACAACTTTGCTGTATGTACAGTTGTAAAGAAAAGTGTGTAGTTAACAAGTTTTTCATTTATTATGTAGGTATGCGAAGAATTGGATTATTGAAGTTATACTTCTTTTGGCGCGATGGAGAAAAATGATGAGAGTGAATTTTTACGATGCGCGCGCACACCGATACCTAAATTTAACAGCATGAAGTTAGTTCTAGGTGGTATGAAAATTGATAACTATGTTCCAGTTGTATATTCTAGTATTTTTTTCCATATGCCAAAGAAGTATAACTTCTAACGCGTGTACATAAGTAGGTACACACACTCTTTTTTTTTTGTGAATTGTGATTATTTCTAAATGAGTAGGTACTAGGTATGGTGGTTCTATGTTTGATTTTTCCTGATGTCCTTTTGTTTGATTTTAATCGACATGTATATTTAAGATTTCTATTTTAAATTTTCCTTTTACCTACCTACCTATTTTTCAGGTTTTATAGCATACTTATTATGTATTTATAAAAATTGAAATTATATAAAGGCATTTAAATTAACTGAATAATTCTAATTACGTTAGATAGGTACTTCTAGATATCTTCTTTAAGAAAAATGGCACAAAAAAATATTTGATTTCAATCATTTTGTTTTATAATTTTGGGTACAATTTAATTTTCAACACGCTTATCCGCATTGTAACATCCGAGCTAACAAATTTCTTTCAAACCCAGTATTGACCATGACACAAAATATTACGCAATTAATAAAAATTTAGTTAAATAGGTATTTTTCAACTTGTCAGCTAAAAGTGAATGATTATACAATTACAAGTTACGACGGACTAAGGTCAAAGAACTCATTGTGTTATAAAAAATATAATTGACGTTGATTTTATTTATAAACCATAATATTATCTCTATGTTATAAACCGAATTAAGTCTTATTAATGCGGTTGAAGTTTATGATTATTGAATTAAATGTGTATAGTTCAGTAGTTTGTTTATGAGGCGAAAGGCCCAGGTTCGAATCCCGCTTCGTGGTCGAATTTCTTCTATTCTTTTAAAAATGTCTATTTTATTTGAATGCTTTAACATTAAACTTGTGTCTGCTCGTTTTTAGATGTCAGGATAGAATTACATAATTATTTAGTTAGTTGCGATCTTTCATTGAAGACTAAAATCCAAAAAGTAAGAGAATCCTTTTTTAGAATTCCGTAACAAAAAATTTGAGAACCCTATTACTGAAACTTTACATCAAAATAAAATAACAAATTAGCATATAACGAAATGGTATCTCCATAATATGTAAAATTATTAGAAGATAAACTTATTATTCATGCAATTAAAATGGCTGTAACGATTTCATAAACTAGGATTACATACAAAGGGCACCAACTACACCTTACATATAATAATTATGATTGTCTGTATGTCCGTCTTTTATAAGACTGTTCACTTACGAGTTTTGAAAAAGAAATAGGCAGCTTATGTACATATATTTTTTTCAGAAGATTTCCTCAACGTTATCATTAAAAATGTCTCTCTCCCTTGTCATCCCTGTTTTGTAATTGTAGGTGGCAAGGGCTCGCGAAAAATTCTATATTTTCGCGCGTAAACATTATGTGTTAAATTATCCTGTCACAGTATTTTCAATCTCCTTTAAAACGACTTTAACAATATTTGACATTTTTTTTCTTGTATATTCCATATGTCTGAGAAGGGGTCCTAAAGTATAGGTAAATATATCCATTTAGCTGTGTTTAGGTTGTCCTTGCAACGTTTTTATTCAGCTTGTTATATAATAACATTCATGCTAAACACACGAGAAAGAAATGTGATGTAAGTACATAAAAACGTAAACAATTAGCATGTTGTATAAGTCACTAATTGTTATATACTGAATGAACAAAACCACAACTTTGCATGAACATTGCGTATTTTTAATTTGAGATTCGCATAATATTAAGATTATCATGCTAAATGCAAAAAGTCATAAAACGTTATTTATTAATAACTAGCGGTCCGTAGCCACTAATTTTTCAAGATTTTTTACATAATATAGGTAATTTGACGCTACAAATCAACAAAAAATATCTAGTTGAATAAAATAAATAAATACTAAGTATATTATTTGTAGAATTCATTGTAAATTATATAATCTGTATGACATTAAACTTTTCGCAACTATTACTTACATAAACTTTGGCTATATGTGAAAGTCATAAAACGAGAAAATAAAACGGCTCTTGGTTAGACAAAAGTATTACAAATGTCCTATTACAATACATAATATAATATATTTATCGCAAATTCGCTAATAATAGCTTAGCCAATTTAACTATATAAATAACGCAAAGATCAAAGGTTTGCATTTTACTGTTAGAGATTCTTCGCTGTTAGAACTTAGCAATATATTTCTAATGAAGCACTAATTGCGATCTGTCAATCACGATAATTTGCATAAACTATAAAGAGAACTTTTTGAACACATACTATATATACAGTAAGGTATACAGTATCTACGGGTATCTTAATAATTATTATAATACTTAATTCAATTCATTTTCATACGATAGATGAGTTAATGCTATTTTAATGTAAATGAGGTTGGCTTGATCTTGTTTGATCAAACCTTCGTAAGTAAAATAAAGATTGAAAATAAAATAAACAAATGGGTTTAGCAGATAGACAGAAAATAATTCAAATGTTATAAACGTAAATGCGAAAAACTATCCGTCTCTTACACTATAACGGCTGAAATATAGAATAGGTTTGTATGTTTCGAATAAAATATAGAGTTGAAAAGCCATGATTAGGTATACATATGCCAAACTCGTCAGCTTTATAATATAATCTATGCTAATATTATAAAGCTGAAGAGTTTGTTTGTTTGAACGCGCTAATCTCAGGAACTTACTGGTCCGATTTGAAAAATTATTTCGGTGTTGGATAGCCCATTTATCGAGGATGGCTATATATCATTACGCTAAAACCAATAGGAGCGGAGCTACGCAGGTGAAACCGCGAAGCACAGCTAGTATAGTATACTTAGATTAGGTTTTAGACAAAGCGGGTGAAGCCGTGTGCGGAAAGCTAGTCAAGTATAAAGTGATTTATTCACACCTAACAACTCTCACTATAAAGCTTTACTCCAATATAATCCAAGATCGTGACCAGTTGATAAGATCTTCACAACACCGTATGTACCAATAAATAAAGTTAGCAATCCTACTCGCTAACTGAAGATGCTATCTTATACAGTTGTAACTTTTGGTAAGATGCGTGTGAATGTTGGTAATACTAGACAAGTAGGTAAATAAAATATAAATACAAATAGTCTCGGAGTACAATTATTATTTTGGTTAGAATATAGTTCCATAAAAAGGGCGTCAATCAACCTTATGGTCAAAGGTCTATCAACTATATTTTGTGTTCCCTCGTAATTTTTAGTAGAATAACAAAAATTGATGATTATTTTTATTCTTATTTCGTTTGATTTTATTTTGATTCAGATCTGACACGTAGTTTTTGATTATAATGCCTATTTATACAATTAACAAGTTTTAATTCATCTTTTTCTATGCATATCAAAATATATCTACCGCCTGTAAAATTGTAGGCCTGGTTGAATTTTCAGACAGTACCTTGACTATCAAAGCCCTAAGGCTGGTTGCAGAGCTTGACCTACCGTCAGTGCGTACCGTCCTGACGATACACATCAACAATTGTATGACTATGACACTAATGCGCATGTCGCTAGCTATGAACGGTTTTATGAATTTCCATACATATTATGACAAGCGCGACTGACGCGGACGTACGCACTGATGGTCGGTCAAGCTCTGCAACCAGCCTAATTGAAATTTAGATACAATACGTCCCTTACAAAAGATACCTTAGGGGTGCAATTTGTCAAGACTTATATCATATCGTAATCTTAAAAGTTTGAATTTCTAATTAATAAAAGTCTCTATCTGTCTATCATTCTGATACGCTTTTAACACAAACCACTGACTCGATTTTGATAAAAATTGGCACAGAGGTAGATAATATTCTGGAAAAATCTGATTCTTTTTGTCTGGGTACCCCGAAGTTCCGGAACATTACATAGTAACTATGTACTTATATTATCACTAACTGTTAAAATAATATAATTTGTGTATTGTATAAGTACTTATTGTAAAACATAAGGACTATGTTTAAATGAATAGAATTGGTATTGTAAGCACTAAACTTTCGTTTCAGAGAAGTGAAAACCAACAACAATGACATAATACATATTACATAGTATTACATGGCCCTCAAATAGCATTCTGAACTAGCCATATTATTATGTTCTAGCTTGAAATATAGATTTTACGTAAAAGTGTAACAACAAACACTAAGTATCGCGTAAATGTTTCTACTGCTGTGTTGTGTAAATTGTTTCAGTAGGTAATAAGAAACTAACAAACGAAGTTAATCTTCTTCAAACAAATGGTTAGTTTTATAATTAATCAGAGCTTCATCATTATAATACCTACCTACCTATAATCCATACTAATATTATAAATGCGAAAGTAACTCTGTCTGTCTGTCTGTTACTCAATCACGCCTTAACTACTGAACCAATTTGCATGAAATTTGGTATAGAGATATTTTGATACCCGAGAAAGGACAAACCTAGGCTACTTTTTACCCCGGGAAATAGAATAGGTTTTATCCCGGAAATCCCACGGGAACGGGAACTATGCGGGTTTTTCTTTGGCTACGCGGGCGAAGCTGCGGGTGGAAAGCTAGTAAATAATAATTAATATGTATGTGTTAGTTAGTTGACTGCCTCGTTAATCAAATTATTATATCTCATACTTTATACCTATTTATGGTTAGTAAAAGCAGATTTTTAAACAAGGTTATTTAACTAAAATAATGCTAAAAAGTATTCAGGAAACATTTTAAGCTTTAAAATGCAGGCATCCAATAGCAGCTTATTAACTTTGATAAAATATTTCTACCGACTCAATACGAATGTCACAGCATATCACGTATCTTTCCTATTATGGGGCGAAAATTCGATCAACTCTATCGATTATTATAAAGAAATTAATTAGGGCTATCACTTGCTTACATTTTTATTTTCAAGGGTGTTAGTAGTAGTACGTAAAGTAAGGACCATTTTTTAGTTGAAATATCAAGGCCAAATTTTAAGTAAGCAAGTACTTAATGAAAAGGAAGAAAATATATACGTAGCCTTAGAAAAAGGTTGTCAAAAAGCAAAAGTATGTTTCCGCCCGGGATCGAACCGGGGACCTTCTGCGTGTTAGGCAGATGTGATAACCGCTACACCACGGAAACCGATGTAGGTGTGACAACAAAAAACAACCATGTTTCTCAAATTAGAAAAAAATATTTTTTATTTATTATTAGTATGTACTTATCGCGTGTATGTAAGTATCACAAACACTTCCTACCCAACGTCTAAAAACTAACTATGTATTCAAAATCCATAAAAACTTATATCGTCGCAAAATACGATTAATCATAGTGTGAAGGAAAATCTATACTTCTATACTTACCTATATAATAAATCTGTAGAAGGGTCAATTCTGTACATTGAAAATATAGAAAAAATAAATAGCAGTGTTACTGGTTTGATACCAAACCCAAATATGTGATTAAAAAAATTTTTGTCTGTCTGTCTGTCTGTATGTGAAGGCATCAAGTGAAAACTAACGGTTCGACTTCGATGAAACTTGGTATAATTATACCTCATTATCCTGGGCATAAAATAGGATACTTTTTATCCCGTAAAAATACGTAGAAAAAAAATTAATCTTAATTTTTCCGCGCGGACGGAGTCGCGGGCGGAAGCTAGTTCATAATAATATTATTTTACACGTAGGTTGCAGCCCTATAGACTACATATTACGGATACACACTATAACCTAGGTCTTAAACTAAAAGCTGCGTGGTTCGGATTCAATTTCCGGCCAAATACTACCTATACAGGTCACTGACCCAGCATAGGCTTTATGTCACTAGGCACAACTATCTAGACTTGCTTACAAGTAAAAGTGCGTACCTATATATAGGTACGTAGTATTTATTCTCAAACTAAAACATTTCAAACTCAAACATTTATTTAATTATTTATTCAATTAGACTTCTTTTAGAAGCACTTTAAATCGTCATGACATAGTTTTACCATTTATGTACCTACTTAGGTATCACCGATTTTATTCCTTGAAAGTTCCAACGATCCTATAAGTTTTTAAAAGTTACCATTATTTTCAATTTTCATCGAAACTGGAATGTATATGAATATTTTTAAGATAAACACTTTTTTATTTCGAATGATATTTAAATGCAAAAAAGGTGATACGATAGTCGAACTTTTAAAATAGCCATTGAAATTTCATAAATGATAACGCACGGTGCGCAGTCCGTCAGTTTTTAGTCGTAGGTAATTTGCTACTTTGTCAAATTAATGTTTTGTTTAAGTAAGTATAATTATTATTAATTATTATAATATTACCTAATATCAAAACTTTTATTTGAGTTTGAACACACAACGGATAAATTTGAAAAAAAAAATCCGCCTCAAATATATTTTTCGGTAAAACTGTTTTGATGAATAGTTAATTTGAATAGATCAAGTTTTAGTTCCGTGAAAAAAATATTATATGTAAGTATTTCAAATTATACAATATAGTCCAGTGATCATAATAATATTATCACTTTAAAGCATATTAATACCTCAATGCGCTTATAGAAGGATAATAGAAAACTTTCGCTCTAATAATGTTCTAAACATATTATAGGTACTTAATATAGAAGCAAAGTTTGTATTTACTTACACTAATTTACCTATAATACACGTAGGACCTTAAATACATGTACGTGTGTACTGCCAATTAATTAATCTACCTTCAAATCATTCAGTACAAAACCACGTAAATTATTCACGATCCGGTAGTGTGTCCGGAGATGCATAAATCGAAATAATCGCATTGTGCAGTAACGAGGTTACTCGCTAGCTTTCTATGTGGCCATGAAACGAGCTAAGGTTTTTCTAAATAAATACGAGATTCTTGATTATTCTATAAGTTTTGGAATTTGTATGTGGTCAACAATGATATTAGGTATATGTAAAAAGGTGTAGATGAGTTACCAACACAATATTCCATCTTCAAACACGGCACCCTAACGCACACACGCAGACGTCAAAGAGAATGGCTTGGTTCTATCGTGAGCGAAAAAGATACAAACGATGTTAATTTTAGCTAATTATTTTTAACGTGCTGCTCCCGGAACTGCGCATTGCAACCTTTCTGCATTCTAGACCTTTCCACTTACAATAATATCATTTTCGATTTTCGGGATATAAAAAACTTGCATAGACAATGCGACGGTTATTAGAAATAATGAAAGCGTTTGAAAAAATTATGATATGAAAACTGCCACAAAATTTGTATAACTTTTTTCTGTGGTATTACATGGGTATTATTTCGTTTTAAAATCTTGTTAGTAATTTTTTTTTTATAAAATTACTAACTTACCGCCTGCGGCTTCGCCCGCTTTCTCTAAAACGATTTGAGATTTAAACTATCCTATCTCTCAAGTTGGTTCGAACTGCACATGGTGTGCGAATTTTATTATAATCGGTTAAGTGGTTTAGGAGTCCATTGAGGACAAACATTGTGACACGAGATTTATATATTTAAGATTTGCGGTTATGTTCCAATTTTAAATTTCGCGCTAAAATAGAAAAGCGCGTTTAATAGCCGCTATCTACATGTGTTATGTATGCTGACTTTTGAACCGTGAGATCAACCATTACTTTGGTACCAACTATGTATTTGCGTAGGCATTGCTTATTTGTTATTAGCATTATTTGTATAATTAGGCATATTAGCATGTTAGTTTTATTTAAATTCTTCAGTACCTACCTACGCAGTCCTTAGAAGAACTTTTTCATAGCATTGGGAAATAGGAATCGAATAATTAATTCTTGTTTTGTATATAATAAAATTAGTGCAATTTTTGATGAATTCAATTAAATCAAACAACGAGTATTAAAAAATAGGTACGTGAATAAAAGTAATAGGAAAATACAAAAGTATGTTTCCGCCCGGGATCGAACCGGGGGCCTTCTGCGTGTTAGGCAGATGTGATAACCGCTACACCACGGAAACCGATACTCAAGGATCGAAATTGCCGTACATTATAAAGGACCACAATATAATGTAACATTTATTTTTTACAGATTATAAAATTATACAGATTGTTGATGCTAGGCGAACCCGAGTACGTGTCATCCAATTTGGCAATTTTTTACACTCAAGGCACACCCCGGACACTCCATACAAAATTATCGTTTTGACAGTCACACTGTAGAGACTGTAAATGTGTGTGTTAACGCTTTATGGTTGGCACATTTGTGGCTAGCGTAAAAAAAAATTCGCGTTTTTCTGATGAAATACATCCGTAAACAGCACAATATCTAACCACTTTCTACGAAAAACGATAATCACAAATCCAAAATAATAAAATTACTTTAAGTCAATTTGATTAATGTTGTCAATCTTCGTTGCGTTTGCGTATCGTCCTTGCAGAAAAATACGGACCATTTTTAGGCTGATCGTGCGGGGTGAGGTAAGTGTTTAATTTTGGCGGGAGGCGGAGAGTGTCCGTTCTGTAGCGTTTAGCTACTATTATGTATTCTGTGCTCAAGGAAAGTTCTTATGGAGCGAAAATACTATAAGGGGGCAATAGGGCAGAACAACGTCTTTAACAAACTACGAATATGCTGTTGTTAATTTATTAGTTGGTACATTTCTAGAAAATCAAATTCACTGCTTGAAGTATGTATACATAATTACATAATATGTACTTATGTATACAACCACTGAAGTAGGTATACAAATGTATATATAGGTACTACAGTGGGTTGCATTTTCATTTTTCCATAAAATTAACAAGTAAGTAATAAAATTTTAGATAACTACTAAAATACATTTTTATTTTATTAAAAGGTATATAATAAAAGTCAATAAAAGCAGTGATAACACATTTATTTACTGATTGTAAAAAGTAATAAATAATGTTTTCACCTGAATTTCACTTGATAAGCTTTGGAATGATACAATGAGCAGAGAGTATAGATAAAATGCTATATATAATACGATTTATAAACACAAGTTTATTTTTCTTGCAGATCTAAATTTTATTAAGAAATATAAATATTTTTTAAACTCTGATTTCTCGATTAAATTATATTCTATACAATATAAAACGTTTTTTTATTAAGCTATTGCAAAGCTTCTATCGCGGGCCTTGAGCGCGGGGACTGAATCGAGAAATTCCGTAACGAAAAAACCTCACGCTCCCCACTCCGACGGGCGAAGGTGTGGCTTGAAGGCATAGCATGCAATAGCTTTACCGCGGCAGTCCCCGAGTGCCACACGTCGTTTTTTTATATAATAAACATTTTAATTTAGATACATTTTCACAAAATGCATAGGTCCCACCTCATGCTTCTTATACATAATTTAATATAAAATATAAAAATAATAAATATTTAAACTTTTTTATATATTCATAAATTTTTATTGCAATTGAATTTCATCTCTTTTTAAATTTAGTTAATGTTATTGGTGCATGAAATGGAAAAAAGTAAATGCAAGTTAGAATAACTTTACAGCTTATGATATCCTTTTATATATACAAGGTGTCCCACTATTGGTATACTTAGCGCGAAGGGACTTGTAGTTTTGCATACACTGATCACGTAAAAAATACTTAAACAACAAAATTACGTCAAAAAATTTTTGCTAAATTTTTCCTGAAAATCCATGTTTTCTTCTCTAGTTTCGCGCAGCGGCAATCGGCATATACCGCTTCGCTAATGTGAGCATTTTGTCTATGAAAACATAATCTTAAACGATAGCTCACGTGCGGGTGGCAAAGTTGGGTGGGTTGCTTATTATGGGTGTACACAGAGTTTTAAGAATTCATCTATTTGGAAAAAAAATGCGTCTGGAATTTAATAAGTATTTTTTTACGAACTTAGCGTATGCAAAACTATAACCTCCTTTGAGCTTAGTATACCAACAGTGGGACACCCTGTATAGGTATCAGAAAAAAATACTCTAAATAATGAATATCCTTTATTAAGTAATCAAGACGTGTAGCTGTTCAAAGTAATCACTGACCACATTAACAAAAAAATAATACAAAATTGTTTACATATATCTAGTAAACTAATAAGAAGGTACCTATCTCTGAACATTTAAAAAAAAATTGAATGTTGCCAGTGACATAAGCTATTTTATTTATTTATGCAAATTCCAGAGTCATGGCAAACAGCTAAAGAATAATATTTCTTACTGTGGGGTCTGAAAGAAAATATTCCATTTTATTTCCTTTAACCCATTGACCACCGAGCGGCCCAATGAGACCACGACAATAGATTTTCTATTGTGTCTGTGATTCCGGGGGCTGAGGGATTAATCATAAATTGAACATAAGAAAATCACAAGTTCCCTTACACTATTGACTGACAAATAATAAAATTCACAATTTCACATAGATTTCTATATTCAGACTTGCAAAAGCGTTAACTTAACGTTACTTATAACCTATTCATGTTTAACTCTAGACAGAGCGACATAACTATGTTTAGTGTTCATATCATAGAAGCCAACAGGGCCTGCGTCACAATCCGCACAACTTAAATACTTATAATTATCTACTGTGTGTGTAAAACCAATGTTCTCAAAAGTGTACATGTTTTCGACAAAATAAAATTCATCTATTTTTTCGCTTTGGACCTGTCCGTCTGAGTTCTTATCCTGCTCCATTAGAGGGAGGTCCTTCTGTAAACATTATATTAGTGTGTTAATAATATTTTATATTGGAAATTCAGTGGTCAGTATAATATTTTATATTGAAGATTTAGCTATTTATATGAAGGTTAGAAAGCGGAAATAGAAAACAATTAAATAGATAATAATAAAAAAATAGATAACTGTAGTTTCGTTTACACTAAGGAGTAATTTGAACAAACTTAACGGAAAGCAAGGATTATAGGAAAACTTTGGAAAATAGCGCCGTTCCCGGTTAAACCAAGATAAAGCGGTATGCGGTGGCTAATATTTATGACTAAATTTACGCTTTATATTAAGTTTAATATTAAGGGAAAGGTAGTGAAATGGAAAGAATAAAATACCTCTTGTTTCAAATATTTTCCCGATTTCCGGTCTAAAATCTTTGAACCGCAAAATTTACATCTGACTAACAACTTGTTAGTGCCATCTTCTACAAGTTCGTTATGGGGTTCTTTATTATCTATAGCGTCCGATTCAGACATAATTAATTACTATTGCTGTAAATATTTAGTAAAAACAATAAAAATATTTGGTTATTTTCAGCTTCACAACTTCAAACATAACCTAACAAATTGTCAAATGTCAGTTGTCACTTGTCAATTTCACTTTTTTTTTCTAAAGTAATGGTAAAAGGAAATTGGGTGCGTAACCTTGTGCGTAACCTGTGGCGTAACCGCAAGCTCGCTTAAAATTTAAAAAAATGGTAGTATTCAGTTTCATGGATAATTCATGTAATAAATGAAACATAATATTTTATCATAGTTTACATTATTAAAAAAAAATAACTTACCATTTCGTATAATAAGCCAAGAACACGGACCAGCGTCGCTGTTAATGTATTGTTTGTTTTTTAGAAATTTAAAACTACTCTTATGTTTAAATGATACTAAGGCCGCGTTTCCATCTGCACGAAAACTTCCGTAAGAAATGTCCGACAGTCTGTCGGACAGCAAGGCTGTCAAGTCAAGGATTTCCAACAAAACTTTCTAAAAGCTGTACCTAATAACAATCGACGGTATTTCCTTAAAATAATTATTTTTATTGATGACATATTGTGAGTTATTTATTTACCTTAACATAATCGCGCCAATATCCAGTGAGGTAAATATTATGTTTTAATCACAGGTTTTAATAGTAATTAATCACCTCGCTATTCGTACGAATGAGTAAGTAAGTATACAGCATCAGTTTTCAATTTTGCCGGTATTTTTATAGAAAAAAAAATGATTTTGACATTGACATTTGACATTGGAATTAGTTGCTGTCAGTGTCAAGAGAACGTTTGTGATTTAATTATTGAAATTAAAATAAAATAAAAATTATTTCTAACCATTCTAACGAGATCGAGATAACTTAAATATAAGCTAAAAGGTGTTTATTTAGAATTGTGTTCAAGTGTTTATTATCTCTAAGCGCCAAACGTGTAAAAAATGAGTTCCGGATTTATATCTGAATCGGAAATTTTGGAAGCCAGACGACGGCGTCAAGAGGAATGGGAAAAAGTCCGTACAGAAGATCAGCCTCAAGGTATCAGTGTTTTTCAATCAAATAAGGTTACGTTTCATATCGTATCATTAGGATTAGCATTAATATAACAATATTAAACATAAACGACGAATTCATTGCTTGAATTATCGCCGATTTCGATTCGATAGATTTGCTTTGTTTAGAAATAGGTATTGATGTAGGTATTTCAGCATTATGATATTTATAAATTTCTAAAAGAAGATTAGTGCATCGTTTTTATTTGATAACGAAGTAAATAAAATCAATCCACAATCTTTAAACGGTATTACAATTTTCGATATAATTTTGAACTTTTCGGTAAAATTTATTCTTACCTTCTTCTTATTTATTTGGGTAAATTCAACATCCTATAATAAACAGTTTTACAGTATTTAATTCCAAAATATTTTTATTACTGATTACTTAGAATTAAAGTTAGTTGCACCATTTTACTTATGACTTATATAGATTTCAGTATACAAACACACAATTTTTGTAATGACACTTGAATTTTTATTACAGAAGCCCCAGAGGAGCCGTACGACACGAGGCCACTGTATCAGCGTTTGGAAGAGCAACGCATGAAGAAGGAGGCAGAATATGAAGAGGCACATAAGCTAAGTGCGTATTAATTTTATTCTTATTATCTAGGTATTAGGCTTATACATTGTTGATAGTACTTTATGCATGTAGCTTTTTAATTTCAGTAAGGGCCCTTTGTAGGTGAAAACGGCAAAATGGACTGTTTTCTATGAGCTATAATTGAAAATATTGAAGTTTTTTCGCACTGAAATTTCTAATATGTATTACAGAACATATGTGTGATGGGATGACTGTTTCCAAAACACGATTGCCCGATAAAAAAAATCCTGAAGTTACCTCACATCACACACTAAAATCACATAAATTAAAATCACATAATTAAAGGCCGGCAAAGCACCTGTAACACTTCTTGTGTTACAAGTGTTTATGGGCGGTGGTGACCACTTAACATCCGGTGGCCCACCTGCTCCTTTGCTTGCTCTGACATAAAAAAAAAACATAAATGCTCATTACAACCGTATTTTACGATAATAATTTGTATAAAATCACAAACACATAGGTATTTACCTTCTCGATTTGGTGACTGTTTTAGATTTAGAAAATACTAAATATTGAGAAATTATTAAACTAAGGATAATAAATGGAAATTAATGAATTTTATATAAATTTTATTAATTTCCAGAGAACATGATCAGAGGCCTAGATGACGATGAAGTCGGTTTCCTCGACCTGGTAGAAAGGACAAAGGCGGAGGTAGCGCAGCAGATCAGCATTGAGGAGCATAAGGAAATGCAGGAGTTCAGGTATTATTGATATGCTGTTAAAATTTGTAATGAGGTAATTTATTGGATGTTTTCGATGTTTCATACAACTCTTGAAGATTTAAATTGAGCAGTTTTTTTTATCCAAAAACTGTTCAGGCATTTAACCATGATCTTGCCTGATGTTGACCGCCTACTTGGTAAAGTGGTTGACGCGTGAGCGTAGAACCGAGGGGTCCTGGATTCGATTCCCGGTGGAGAAAAAGAAAAAAAAAATGTCTTGGTCTGGCAGGACACAGAAGGCTGATCACCTACTTGTCCCTAAAGAAAATCGATCAGTGAAACAGATGTATAATGCATCTGCCCCTTACCCCACTAGGGGGACATGGGACTTCACTTTTTTGCCTGATGTTAAGCGCAAATGTGGTCCAATTGGTTAGCATGCCTGATCAGAGTGGTATAGCCTATTCACTGTTTTCTTCTCATAGTTTGTTGTAATAATGTAATCAGTGATTTATCATTTTTTAAATAAAAAAACACTGAAACTGCTCAGTATCATAAATTATTCTTAATAGTTAGTCACTAATTAAAAGAAACCAGGTTCTATTTCACTAATGAATGTGACCATTTATTATACATTATGAAGTGTATAATAAATAAATAAAATAATATTGTTTACAGAGAGCGAGTGTCGAACTTGGCTGAAAGTGAAGAAATAACTCGGCTAAGAGCCCAGCTGGCGCCCACGAGGTCCACACAGACAAACACGCAGAAGAATAAACTTCAAGGGGTGAGAATTAGAATTTTCAATAGTGATGATAATATTGCACGATACCTACATTAAAAATCCAAATAAAAAGTGTGTAAGTTATTAAGAATCCGAATTAGTATGGGAAATCGAACAGCGCCCCTAGCGGACGTATGGGGAAGCTTTGATTCCCCATACAAATTTCGCTGTGACGCAGAAGCGATAGTAACTCGATCAAACTCACACTAGCCACACTGTAGTATGTAAGAAATGTCGGCTGATCGTAATTCTTATTTACATAATAGTTTTTATGTACTATATAGTCATATAGGTAGTCATAATATGCATAGTCATGGTGATACCTTTTTTTAAATTAATTATTTATTTTAACCAGGTAGTGGTAAGAAAACGGAAGGCCAGTGAAATGGAAGGGGAACAGAAACAGGAAAAAGGACCCACACCACCTAAAAATGGACTTGTCAGTGAGAGGTATAATATTTTATTTATAGTTATAATATGTTATCACTTACAAACTGCGCTCCGCGGTTTTACCCGCATTGCTCCGCTCCTATCGGTCTCAGCACGATGATATATTATAGCCTATAGCCTTCCTCGATAAATCGTAATCGTAACACCGTAACACCGTAATAATTTTTCAAATTGGGCCAATAGTTCCTGACATTAGCGCATTCAAACAAACAAACAAATTCTTCAGCTTTATAATATTAGTATAGATTTAGACAGTTTCGTATGATTGCTTTTCATCCAAGTGCAAGCGACGGCGAAGGTATATGTATTTTATTCTAAACTAGCGGTCCGCCCCGGCTTCGCCCGTGGTACATGTTTATGTTTTCTCTCCATAAAAACCATCCTCATACTTCAAGGAATATTATAAAAAAAGAATTAACCAATTCGGTTCAGCCCTATTTGAGTTATTCGCTTACCAACACATTTTTCGATTCGTTTTTATATTATAGTCTAGTTGCGCTTCGCGCTTTCGCCTGCATGGCTAGGATCCTGTTGGTTTCTCGATAAATGGGCTAATGACAAATTGACATACATTTAGCGAAAGAGCGTAACGAACTACTAAATAAAGAGTGTTATGCCATATCCCGTGTAGTGGTGTTTTGTGGCATATAGTATACTAGCTGTGTTCCGCGATTTCAACCGCATTGCTCCGCTCCTGTTGTTCTTAGCGCAATGATATTATATAGCCTATAGCCTTCCTCAATAAATGGGCTATCTAACACCGAAAGATTTTTATATATCATACCAGTGGTTCCCGAGATTAGCGCGTTCAAACAAACAAACTCTTCAGCTTTATAATATTAGTATAGATTATAGATTCACTAAACACCTCAAGACACAAAAAATATCATATAAATCAGTCGAACCTTGTCGAACATTCAGTGAAATACATACATACACACCAAATAAATAAATATATAAGATAAATAATTGTATTTGGTGTAACTTTCAGTGCACCAAAAATAGAAGACGTGGAAACACTAGGTGCTATGCGATGTGTTGGAGTGCTGCCCGGGCTCGGACACTACTCCGATAGCACTACAGACAGCGATGATTCTTCTGATAATGATGAGGTATGGAATATTAAGGCTGGTTGCAGAGCTTGACCGACCGTCAGTGCGTACCGTCGGTCCTGACGATACACATCAACAATTGTATGACTATGACACTAATGCGCATGACAATACGCGTGCGTATGGTCGGTCTAGCTATGAACGGTTTTATGAATTTCCATACATAATATGACAAGCGCGACGTCAGTTCGCACTGATGGTCGTTCAAGCTCTGCAACCAGCCTAAAAGTTATACTGTTACAGTTATATTTTGTATTTTTACTTTGAATAAGTATAACTCGCGCGATGATTCTAGATCGCTCGAGGTAAGTAGTGGGGGCAATCGGCGCATGTGTACAATCGTGCACTGAAATCTTAGCTTGTTATTAAACATTTTTTATTTCGTATTTTTGAACTTTAGTAACTTAACATACTAAATGTAAATACTAATATTATTATAAAATTGAAAGTGAGTTTGTTTGTCTGTTATATCTTCACGCTTAAATGGCCAAACCGATTTTGATGAATTTTGATACATAGAAAGTTGGGACCCTGGAGACAGATATAGGCTAATAAAAGCGAGCGAAGCCGCGGGTAGAAGCTAGTTTATGATAAGTTGATAACACTAGTTTTTACTTGTAATTTATCTTACAAGTAGGTAAAAATGAAGAAAAATTAAAAAACAAAAGTAAACAGTTATTATATTTAATACGTAAAATCACACGAAAATTATTCATCCGACAATGGTGATATTCCTTCCATTAATTCATCTTCCTTTCCATTAATTCTTCTTATTTTTAATCATTTTTTTTATTGCTACGTATTAGTAACGCGATAACACTGCTGTGCGCAACAGTACTCAAGAGGCACGAGACGCGTGAACAAAGCGCGGGAATAGATGAACGACTAACCTTCCAATAAACCCCCCCCCCCCATAATGTCATAGAGACCTTAAAATTGAAAACTGCGCATGCCCTTTCCATTTTTGCCGAGCGATCATAAACAACCGCGCGACGTATAACTAGATCTTGCCGAGTCGGTAAAATAAATTTGCATGTGAAAATAAAAACAAAAATAATTTGGGTGTGTACTAATAGTTATGTGAATTAAATTTTATATGTTTTCTTTCAGAACGACAAATGCTGCGGTAGAAGAGACTTGCTTGGACGGAAACCGGAGTCGAGCGACAAGAGAAAGGATGATTCTAAGAGTTAAACATTAGTATTAAGTGTTTTAGAATTATCTATGTATTTGTAATATATTTTGATTCCCGCAATAAATATAATATAAAATACACGTGTTTTAGTTTTATGATGTGTTTTATTTTAACGACTTCACTGTTTTTGAAACGACGTTTATAATCAATTAACGATAACAGTAAGGGTCATGTAACTATAGGTGAAATAATTTTTGAATTCGGTCCAATAGTTACTGAGATGAGCTCGTTCAAATAAACAAACTCCTCATCTTTATATTCGTAATTAGATAGATAATGATCCTAACTCCTAAGTAACCACCTTATTATTAGTCTGTGGTTGTAAATTATTATTAGTCTGTGCTAAAAGTATCAAAGGAGCCCGAGAGATGATAATAAAAATAAGAAGGCCAGTCGCTTGTAGATAGTGAAATGGTGGCATTATTGCAGATTTGGAACTAGAAAAAATACAAAAAATTCTTACAACATAATATGTTTGCTCAGGTGCGTGGAGGACGAAGAACTCGTAGTGGTTTAAATTCTCTTTGGAAGAACTGCCCGAGTACCTAACGTGCCTATAACGTATTTTTACAGATTATAGGTACTTAAAAACGGATAGATTACAATAAACATTGATACTTACTACAATACCCTTATACAAACCTATATTATATTTTTAAGCTATTGCATAGCTTCTATCGCGGGCCTTGAGCGCGACCGAATCGAGAAATTCCGTAACGAAAAAACCTCACGCTCCCCACTCCGACGGGCGGAGGTGTGGCTTGAAGGCATAGCATGCAATAGCGCAACCGCGGCAGTCCCCGAGTGCCACATGTCTTTTTTTTAAATTAAATTATTGGATGAGGGCGTAGCTAACATTGAGTAAAAGCGCTCGAATACGTTGGTAAGAGAGAAAATCTCAGAATATAATCTATGTGTCTCTGTCGTGCAAAATGAAGTATAATATTCGAATTCACTACTTTATAGTTAAAGCTAATGAACTGTAGATTCTTTTAATCAAAAAAATTATTGACTCATTCTCTCTTTCTATGCTTTGAACGTAAAATAGTCGTTTTAATTTTCTTGCTTTCTTTTAATTTTCTTGCTCTATCGACTATGATCTATAATTAATAATACATTAATTTATAATTAATCTATATATTTTATTATAAATGCGAAAGTTTGTGAGGATGTATGAAGAAATAATGTATTGTTTGGGTAAGGAATAAAACAACTTTGAGAATGTATTTATGTATTTACTGCAATATAAAAATCACATGCCACACATAATTCTACAAGAATAAATACCTATTATTACACAAACCGCCATTAATCAAATTATGGTTTATTGTTACTTGTAAATTTCACGAAAATCAGTCCAGCCTTCTAGTTGAAAGAACAAAAATGATAAACATAATATGAAACAGTTAAATGAACACTGTAATGTTTTACATTTTAATAAGACTTTTATTATTATTAACTAAATAAAAAAAGAATATAATATATACTATAACTAGGCGCACACTTAGGTATTACAAATAATAAAATATTAGTTTAAAATTTTAGTTGTCACAAAAATATGTATGTGAAAAAAAAATCTGCAATTTTTCAATTTTCTACAAAAAATTTATAGAACATAATATAATATGTATTGAAAATCCATACTTTCCATCTTAAAGACTAGATGGCGCTTTTCTTATTTCTATAAACATAAAATTCCTTACTCTTAAAAAATATTTACAAATTCTTATTCCACAATTACCTAAGGCTGGTTGCAGAGCTTGACCGACCATCAGTGCGTACGTCAGTCGCGCTTGTCATATGTATGGAAATTCATAAAACCGTTCATAGCTAGACCGACCATTCGCACGCGTATTGTCATGCGCATTAGTGTCATAGCACAGAATACATAATAGTAGCTAAACGCTACAGAACGGACACTCTCCGCCTCCCGCCAAAATTAAACACTTACCTCACCCCGCACGATCAGACATAAAATGGTCCATATTTTTCTACAGGGACGATACGCAACGAAGATTGACAACATTAATCAAATTGACTTAAAGTAATTTTATTATTTTGGATTTGTGATTATCGTTTTTCGTAGAAAATGGTTAGATATTGTGCTGTTTACGGATGTATTTCATCAGAAAAACGCGAATTTTTTTTTACGCTAGTCAAAAATGTGCCAACCATAAAGCGTTAACACACACATTTGCAGTCTCTACAGTGTGACTGTCAAAACGATAATTTTGTATGGAGTGTCCGGGGTGTGGTCATAGTCATACTATTGTTGATGCGTATCGTCAGGACCGACGCGGACGGTACGCACTGACGGTCGGTCAAGCTCTGCAACCAGCCTAAAGGCTAAAACTTGCTAATTCATGTTCTTATTAACAATACGATAGTCATATTTAAAATGTATAATATATTTTAGTATATTACATCACGCTAGCTGTGCCCCGCGGTTTTACCCGCATTGCTCCGCTCCTGTTGGTCTTAGCGTGATGATATAGCCTATAGCAATCCTCGATAAATGGGCTATCTAACACCGAAAGAATTTTTCCCTTATACCTGAGATTAAAGCGTTCAAACAAACAAACACCTCAGCTGTATAATATTCCAATAGATTTGTTCTCTAGCCAATTTTATGAGCACCATAATGAATTCAGTACTTCCATTCTCGGCTTTTTAATTTTGTCTGGATCTTCAACTGTAATTTCCAACTCTTCCTTTTTCTTTCTCCTATTCCTGAAAGAGTATTTTTTTATTAAAAAAAAACCAATAAAATAAAAAGGAACATTCCCTATTAGTAAATAAACAAAATTGAACGTTTTTTTTTGCAAAAATAAAACTGAATGTATTTAAAATTGTATACATATGAAAAACGGCTGTACCTTTTAGGATGCGGTTGTTTGAGATGAACAGTATTATAGTGGAGCTTCAAACTGTTGCTTTGCGTGAACCGTTTCCCACATTGCGTGCATGGGTATGGCTTTTCTCCTGTGTGCGTCTAAAAAAAACAAAAAAAAAAAACATCAAAATACATGTATATTTTTTTTGTTTATTCAATGTGCTTGTATTTATTTAATATATGAGGAAATTTTTTATATAATATGTATTCATACAAAAGCAATAGTTTAAAATTCATTTACAAGTAAGTATGTAGTACAGTAGTCTATTACTAATATTGGAGGTAGTTAGCAAGTCAATGCCAGGTGGTAAATGTTAAAACTGGTATGACGATTAAAAAGTGTACTAAGTACATACAAAGTAGCTCAATGTTATAGAATAAAAAATAAATATTTTAGGACACTTTTCACACACTGCACGATCTGATCCTATACTTATAAGCTTTCGCCTGTGTTATGGAAACCATGGCCGGCTGATAAACATGCATATATAATTTTAAATAAATACTTATATAGATAATTAACACCCAGACACAGAGCAAACATCTATGTTCATCCCACAAATATTTGCCCCGGATGGGAATCGAACCCACGACCTCTGGCTTCGAAGGCAGGGCCACTACCAATCAAGCCAATCGGTCAGTCAAGTAGTCAGTTTAAATAGATAAATAATCATACCAAAAGGTGTCGTTTGTAAGAAACGCTAGCGGCGAACTGCCGGCCGCAAATGTTACAAGTGTGCAATATTTGCTTCGTGTGGCTGTTGTGATGGGCCTTTATACTTCCCGGCTGTGAAATCGATAAAAAATATAATAAAAAAATATCATAATTTTCCAAAAATATGTCTAGAAATAAAAAAAAAATCGTCTTTTTTCCTAAAAAGCTAAAAAAAGATCGTCTTTTTTCCAAAAAAAGCTTAAAATCCTTCCTACTAATATTATAAAATCGAAAGTTTGTAATGCATCGATGTTTGTTACTCCTTCACGCAAAAACTGCTGAAACTACTTTCTTGAAATTTGGCACACATATAGAGGGTAACTTGGATTAACATAGAATAGTTTTTATGCCGTACATCCCACGGAAACGGGAACAAATGCGGGTTAAATAATAAATTCAACTGGCCACATAATATTGTTGGTATTACAACTTATTATATATGAAACTAATTAAACTAACAATTAACATTCTAGCAAATAAAAATAATTTAAATTTGAGAAAAAAAATTACAAAAAAATTGGTTGTCTGTAAAGTCGATTTACTGACGATAGTTGAACGTGACAACGTCTTAAGGCCGATTGTGCTTCTTTGTCGCTCGTTCCGCGCTCTCGCTCGCACTTAAAGCCATACATGGAACGCCTCAGAGCGAGGTAACGCCGCATGAGTCATGTTTTCTCGTGCGTGCAGCCGGCTTTATCGAATTATAAGACGTTGTCACGTCAAAAGACTTACCGCCAACGAAGCGCCACAAATCTCACAAATGTGTCTTTCACTCGGCGAGAAGAAAGAAGTACGCGGGTGTTCTTTGTAATGATGTTTCAAACACTCATTTTGCGTTGCGAAAAATTTGCCACACTGCGAAAAAATAATAATTAGTTAGAAACACATTTATAAAGCACTAGCTATGCCCCGCGGTTTTACCCGCAGTGCCCCGCTACTGTTGGTCTTGATATAGCCTATAGCTCATGATATAGCCTATAGCTTTCCTCGATAATCTATCGTACACCGAAATAATTTTTCAAATCGGACCAAGTAGTTCCTGAGATTAGCGCGTTCAAACAAACAAACTCTTCAGCTTTATAATATTAAGTATAGATTTTAATGATGTGAGTTGGTCATAATAAAAATAAAACAACAATAAGGGTGTTTTACAACCAATAATGTGCGAGGAATGTGTTTGTAAATAACCAATAGTATTAGTCTAAGATCCCACCGCAGGACTAATGCGTTCATAGTTTTTTTGATGAAACCAAAATTTTATGTACATGTATAATGAGGAGAATATATTATATCGACTAGATTAACAGCCAGCAACCCTCATTTGCGGCTGGATTTAATAAGGGAACCATATATGATAATTAAAAGAATAAAAAATAGCTTTAATCTAATATATAAAAATCAATGCCACTTTTCGTTGTAATTCCATAACTCGAGAACGGCTGAACCGATTTCGATAATTCTTTTTTTATTATATTCCTTGAAGTACGAGGATGGTTCTTATGTAGAGAAAACGTAAACATGTACAGTCAGAAGCATAAATATATTACCATTTGCAGATTAGCAAAAATATCTGTCATAAGAACGGGTTCAATAATATCTGTCTGCCCGTATACAGCAAAAATATCTGACATTAGTAGGCAACATAATAAAGTGGCATCAAAATTATGTGACGAAAATGTTACAGCAAATAATTGTGATAACCTCTCGAAGCATAATTAATATGTGACGTCACCCAGGAGGCAATAATATCTGACACAATTTTATATTTCTGTATTGTAAAATATAATTGATTCCTCACAAAAAGCATAAATATGTGACACTAGCTTTCCGCCCGCGGCTTCGCCTGCGTTTTCACAGAAATACCGCATAGTATCCGTTCCCGTGGGATTTTTGGGATAAAACCTATCCTATTTGTTAACCCAAGTTACTCTTTATATGTCTGCTAAATTTCATTGTAATCGGTTCAGTAGTATTTGCGTGAAAGAGTAACAGACACACACATACACATCCTCACAAACTTTCGCATTTATAATAATAGATTAGTAGAATAGTAAGTAGGATTATAGTAGGACTAGTAGGATAAAATTGGATAGGATTTTAAAAAGGCGAAACGTTTTTTATTGAATTAGTGTTTTGTATTTTGCTGGGGTAAGAATATGAACAAAAGACACATTATATTTTGTAAATATTTTTTATTTAAATGAAATTACGATAATTTATTTAAATGAATTATGTTAACTTGCCATAATTTTCGATACTCAATAAAATAATAGCAATATTATAGGTAAAAGAAAATGAATAACGGAGCAATCGTGTCAAAGGTGTCAAACGCCGCTAACGTCAAATATAACAAAACAATTTCTAAATAATACACGAAGGTTACACTGAACCTTCAAATAAAATAGATCTACCCAAGTGGGTATTCATATAAGTATATGAATACTTTAATTTTGTCATGATATGATATCCTTCTAATATTATAAATGCGAAAGTTCGTATCATGTAAGGATGTTTGTTACTCTTTCACACAAATAAAAGGCAAAACAATGGAATTTGGCACACACATAGAAGGTAACTTGGATTAACGCTTATGAGAGCTTTTATCCTGGAAATCCCACAGGAACGGAAACTATGCGGGTTTTTCTTTGAAAACGCGGGCGAAGCCGCGGGTGTTAAGCTAGTAGGATATAATATCTAGACATACAATATGTAGTATACAACGACGGCACATATTAATTAATACGGTAATAATGTTTTAAAACAACGTAGTTAAAATAAAATTTATATTTTGCATTAATTCAATATTAAATTAAAATAAAATTGTGTCAGATGTTATTGCTTCCTAGTTGATGTCACATATTTATGCTTTTTGTGTGAAATCAACGCAAAATACAGAAATATGAAATTGTGTCAGATATTATTGCTTCCTAGTTGATGTCACATATTTATGCTTTTCGTGAGGAATCGATGCAAAATACAGAAATATGAAATTGTGTCAGATATTATTGCCACCTAGTTGGTGTCACATAGGTATTTATTATTTATGCTTTGTGTGAGGAATCGATGCAAAATACAGAAATATGAAATTGTGTCAGATATTATTGCTTCCTAGTTGATGTCACATATTTATGCTTTTCGTGAGGAATCGATGCAAAATACAGAAATATGAAATTGTGTCAGATATTATTGCTTCTTAGTTGATGTCACATATTTATGCTTTTCGTGAGGAATCGATGCAAAATACAGAAATATGAAATTGTGTCAGATATTATTGCCACCTAGTTTGTGTCACATATTTATGCTTTGTGTGAGGAATCGATGCAAAATACAGAAATATAAAATTGTGTCAGATATTATTGCTTCCTAGTTGATGTCACATATTTATGCTTTTCGTGAGGAATCGATGCAATATACAGAAATATGAAATTGTGTCAGATATTATTGCTTCCTAGTTGATATCACATATTTAAATGCTTTTTGTGAGGAATCGATGCAAAATACAGAAATATGAAATTGTGTCAGATATTATTGCTTCTTAGTTGATGTCACATATTTATGCTTTTCGTGAGGAATCGATGCAAAATACAGAAATATGAAATTGTGTCAGATATTATTGCCACCTAGTTTGTGTCACATATTTATGCTTTGTGTGAGGAATCGATGCAAAATACAGAAATATAAAATTGTGTCAGATATTATTGCTTCCTAGTTGATGTCACATATTTATGCTTTTCGTGAGGAATCGATGCAATATACAGAAATATGAAATTGTGTCAGATATTATTGCTTCCTAGTTGATATCACATATTTAAATGCTTTTTGTGAGGAATCGATGCAAAATACAGAAATATGAAATTGTGTCAGATATTATTGCCATCTAGTTGATG
This sequence comes from Colias croceus, assembly GCF_905220415.1. Classification (NCBI taxonomy): domain Eukaryota; kingdom Metazoa; phylum Arthropoda; class Insecta; order Lepidoptera; family Pieridae; genus Colias; species Colias croceus. Next base: position 2,001,214 of record NC_059558.1, on the reverse strand, counting down.
TCACATATTTATGCCGTGAGAGGTTGTCACAATTATTTGCTGTACATTTTCGTCACATTATTTTGATGCCACTTTATTATGTTGCCTACTAATGTCAGATATTTTTGCTGTATACGGGCAGACAGATATTATTGAATTTATTCTAGTGACAGATATTTTTGCACATCGCCCCCTAGGCATATATTATTGCTCGTGACTGTACCACGGGCGAAGCCGGGGCGGACCGCTAGTTTGATATATGATTCATACATCGAAATCGAAAATTTAACAATAATTCCAAAAGTTTTCAAATTTCGGTCAAGTGAATGGTACATTGGGACGACAATAAATCTCATTTTGCAACCTTGTCCGCAGTCCGGAACATTGTTAAAATTGCAATTAAATTATTTTTTGCTGTATGGTCGTGAAAAAAATTCCAAAAGTTCTGCAAACTTGACACAGATATCGGAAATATATACCGAACGGTTGTATAAATTTGAAACCTTTTTCGTTCGGAAATAGTGACAACTATATTGAAAATTGCTATTCATCTACACAAATATTAAATTAAAAGTTACGACTAACAATATGTATAGATTAAAAACTATATTTCTCCACCTGGTGACAAGTCGTCGGTTTCCTCTTCCGCCTGAATCCCATCCACTTTCGATTCGCTTCACCTGTGTTCGGTTTTCGAATTGGTTTTCGAATAGCACCTGTGTCACTGAAATTGCAATATTTTAATAAAAAAATTATAATAATAAAATATCTTTGTATTTTTTTTTTAATTAATTATTATTATGTTAACCACTCACCTACTACTAATTGCACCTTTAACCTGGAATCAATTATTTATTTTAAAATAAAACATTATACATAATATTATTATATTTAAAAAAAATATATATGTATACTAGTGGTCCGCCCCGGCTTCGCCCGTGGTACCTACATGTTTAAATTATCCTATCTCTCAAGTTGGATCGAACTGCATATGGTGTGCGAATTTTATTATAATCGGTTGAGTGGTTTAGGAGTCCATTGAGGACAAACATTGTGACACGAGATTTATATATATATATATTATAAGATATCTTATATTTTATATTAAAAAGAAATCGCTAAATGTTGGTAAGCGCAAAACTCGAGAACGGCTGAACCGATTTCGTTTATTTTTTTTATAATTTTCCATGAAGTATGAGATTCTTATGGAGAGAAAACGCGTGAACATGTACCACGTGCGAAGCCGGGGTGGACTGCTAGTTTACAATAATTATTTTAGTGTTTCCAACAACCCTCCTCTCTTCTGTATTAAAAAACTTTCTTTCTTTCATTGCAATTCGTTTACAATTAATCAATTTTTCATAATTAATAATTATAATATGACTACTAATTATTAAAATACAAAAAATTACTGGTTAATAATAATTATATTCACAAAGTGCATGAAGTCTGGAAAACTTGAAACTATAATTTTGTCCAAATCCATATAAAAATTAATTCATGATTTGCCTTACCTTTTCCAGTATTTGCTTTCTGATTACATTTTTCGGCTGGGAATCGTCGCTAAAACAAAATTTCATTATTTATACATTACATCAAAAAGCTTTGACACTGTAAAGGCCTATAAAGTAAAAAAAGAATGTCTATACTATCAAAAGACTGTCTTTTTGTTTAATCGCGCTAATCTCAGGAACTACTGTACACTTTTAAAAAATCTTTCATCATTGGATAATGTAATCCCTGACTGCTATATACTACTGCTCCGCTCGGGTTAGTCGAAGCGTGGTGATGTATTATAGTCTACAGCTTTCCTAGATAATTATGGGCTATCTAACACCGAAAAAATTTTTCAGTAAATCGGACCAGTAGTTCCTGAGATTAGCGCGTTCAAACGAACAAACTTAAGCTTTATAATATTAAGTATAGATAATACTCACATTCCTTCATCGGCATGTAGTACAGAATGTATGAAATGTTCCTCATACGCCTTCCTAGTGTCGAAGTTTTTGTCGCAACGAATACAAAACGTGTTTTCATCCTCGTCGTCAAAATTGTCCTGCAAAATGTAAATGTGTGGTGTTTTGAGTTTCTAATGTTAGGTAGTTTTTAATTTTTGTTTGGTTATTTATAGCTTCATTAAATATACTTTTAGATAAATGAGTATATTGCAATATTATCTGTATGTCTTTTTATTAATTAATTGTCTCGTATCACGGCAGTATTTTTACCCATTTTTTGTAATAAATTGAAATAAATTGTTCTAAGAAATATTGGGGTTACCATAATTATGGAGCTCTGAGATTTATTAAGTCTTATGGAAAGCTGCTTGTTTTAAACTTTAATTTTATATAAATTCCAAAGCGTATGTGTATGTATGTTTCGTACGTTTACACCCAGTGTTGGCTAGATTTTTGTAGTGTTTACGCCTTTAGCGTAGCTGTAGCGAAATATCTGCGGCACGCTAGTACACAGCAACGTTTTCGTCACTTTTTCGCAATGATATGCCATTGTAATTTTCTCCATGTTTGAAATTTTCTCCATACTACCTCTTTTTTGTACGTATTTTTATAATCTTCGTGTCCAATTGCGTATAATACGGGATAATCTCGAATAGAATGAAAAAATAATTCAGTATTTTCGGGATCCATGTCGCGAAAATCTGTCCTCACCGACAGAACGCGATCTGACGCTTTGCGATGCGAAACATCACTAGCGAAACGTATGCGTCTGTGTAATGGCCATTTCGCAGTTCCTTGCGAAACAATACTGACAAGGACGCAACTATTTCATCTAACTATGTGCTAGAGTGAGACATATCATATGCGAAAACCAGCCACAGTGCTGACAGTTCTTTCGTTGTTTCGCTGCCGCAAGCGAATGCGTAGGTGTACTATAGTCGAGCCAATTTAATAGGCAACATTTGACGTCTATCAATTTCATCTTCATAGGGTGGTAACCTGCTTAAAAACATCGATTAAAGTGAATTAATCGATACGGAGTTGAAAGATTTGTCAATCGAACTTGAAACACGTATGTCAATAATTTACGATGATTTTTATTCCCAAGTAATCAATGCATTCGATTCTAGATGTCAGATTTCGATTTTTAGAGTTACGTCTCTGGTATTTAAAAAGAAAAAAGGTTTAATGACACAAAATTGTAGCGACGTCAGTTCTTTAAATCAGAAATTGTTTATTATGTTTAGAATGATTTATCAGTAAAATCAAATCTTTAAATTACTTAACGTATCGGTCATTATTATTAAAAATATGTAATCGTAATTGAAAAAAGTTAAGCAAATGTGCAGTTCTAACAATACGAAATATCATGTTATTCTATGTCGTCGTTACTAGGTTACGTTGTTGAATTTTGTTGAACTGTCAAATGTTGCCTATTAAAATGGCTCTACTATAAAGGCGTTAACATAAAATGATTTGCGTGTTTGTGTGTGCGAGTTGTGTGTTCGTGTGTCTGTGTGTATATACGCACAGTGTTGCTTCGATGCTTGGCGCTGCGGTGCTGCTTGAGGCCGATCTCGCTGACGAACGACTCGCCGCACGACGTGCACACGTGGTCGCTTCTGTGCGTTCGTAAGTGCGTGTAGAACGTGGACGAATGTCTGCAACATGTTAATATTATTAACGTCCATACTTAATCTTATATATATATTATATATACTAGCTTTCCGCCCGCGGCTTCGCCCGCGTTTTCAAAGAAAAGCCCGTTCTCGTAGGATTTCCGGGATAAAAACTATCCTATGTCCTTTCTCGGGTTTCAAAATATCTCTATACCAAATTTCATGCAAATTGGTTGAGTAGTTATGGCGTGATTGAGTAACAGACAGACAGACAGACAGAGTTACTTTCGCATTTATAATATTAGTATGGATAAATCGTGTCACAATGTTTGCCCTCAATGGACTCATAAACCACTTAACCGATTATAATAATACTAGCTTTCCACCCGCAGCTTCGCCCGCGCAGTCAAGGAAAAACCCGCATAGTTCCCGTTCCCGTGGGATTTCCGGGATATAACCTATGTCCTTTCTCGGGTATCAAAATATCTCTATACCAAATTTCATGCAAATTGGTTCATTAGTTAAGGCGGGTGGAAAGCTATTATATATATAAATGCGTAGTAATAATATAAATGCCACAATTTTTGTCCCTCTTTGATGTCGCAACACTGCGATCGTATAATTTAAGTGTCTGGATATAATTAAGAGGCTAAAAAGTGACAATAGATTCTTTTTAACGGAGAAAATTCGAAAGAGATCCTTTAGGATGCGCTAGTATTTGTCTCTGAAATTAAAAAAAAAAAATCAAAATATCTCTATACCAAATTTTATGCAAATTGGTTCAGTAGTTAAGGCGTGATTAACAGACAGACAGACAGAGTTACTTTCGCATTTATAATAATATAGTATGGATAAATAAAGCATAAAGTAGAACTTGAAAAAGAACAAATGTATCAAATTTCAGAGGAACACTTCAATCCTATAGTTATTTATACTATAGGCTATTTTCCGAGGGCGGTTCAAGGGGGCATTGAGCCGCCTATATCATCTTCCCGGTCCTGTGACTGTCCTGCCCACTCTGGGTAATTGATAAAGAGGCAGGGAAGCCACATAGTCTGGCATATAGCTGCGGGAACTCTGGTGCGTTCTACAAGAGATCCCGGAGTCCCCGCTACCAAGCTTTGGGTTAGGCCGTCGAGGAGGTTTTAGTGGGTAAGAATCCCACATGCTCTCTTTTTTCCCCCAAAAGAGAGTATCTTTTGAAGATTTCCTCCCCGTTACCAAAAAAAAAAAAAAAAATAGGCTATTTTATGTTAAACATTTAATATATTATCATTCTAGCTTACCGCCCGCGGCTTCGCCCGCTTTGCCTTTAACCTAATAAATTATACACTAAACATTTCCTCTTCAATAACTCTATCTATTAAAAAAAACCACATCAAAATCCGTTGCGTAGTTTTAAAGATTTAAGCATACAAAGGGACATAGGGACAGAGAAAGCGACTTTGTTTTATACTATGTAACTAGTGATAAATTACCTAAACTCCACATTACAATGTTTGCATTTCTTAACTTGTCCGCTGTGAGAGTCTTCATGGTGCAGTGCTGATTGCCTAAAAATAAAATAGATTAAATGAATTCAATTTATTATTTTACTAAAAAAACGACGTGTGTCACTCGGGGACTGGGGCGGTTGCGCTATTGCATGCTATGCCTTCAAGCCACACCTCCGCCCGTCGGAGTGAGGAGCGTGAGGTTTTTTCGTTACGGAATTTCTCGATTCGGTCCCCGCGCTCAAGGCCCGCAAAGTAAGATTTCTTATCTATACTAATATTATAAAGCTGAAGAGTTTGTTTGTTTGTTTGTTTGAACGCGCTAATCGGGAACTACTGGTACGATTTGAAAAATTCTTTCGGTGTTAGATAGCCCATTTATCGAGAAACGCTATCTTAATATATATAAATCTCGTATCACAATGTTTGTCCTCAATGGACTCCTAAACCACTTAACCGATTATAATAAAATTCGCACACCATGTGCTATTCGATCCAACTTGAGAGATAGGATAGTTTAAATCTCAAATCGTTTTAGAGAAAGCGGGCGAAGCCGCGGGAGGTAAGCTAGTAGGCTATATATAATCACGCTAAGACCAACAGGAGCGGAGCCACGCGGGTGAAACCGCGCGGCACAGCTAGTTATACATAACAATTCTTATTTTCTCTTTATACTAAGCCAAAAGCATGTGTATACTCACTCAGTCATACAAACAACAGGGCATCTGGCGCATTCGTACTTGGTGTAGTGATCTTTCATGTGATTGCGTATGTAGCAAGGGAATCTGAATCGCGCTTTGCAAAAATTGCACACCAGCTTGCCTTTCGACTGTAAAATATTATATAGAAATATCAGTTTTGTTACTAGAATAATTATTAAGAAAAAACCTGGTCAGAACTGGATAAAATTCATTTATTTTGATTTCAAATAAACTAGAAAAAACAAACAGTCGAATTGAGAATATTTATTTCTTGTGTAGCGTTAACTTAATACTTGTGTAGTCTATAAATTACCAAATCCTACTAATATTATAAATGCGAAAATTTGTGAGGATGGAATGTGAATGGATGGATGTTTGTTACTCTTTCACGCAAATACTACTGAACCGAATACAATGAAATTAAGTATGTGAGTAGCTGAAGACCCAGAATAAGACATAGGCTACTTTATAATCCCGGAAATCCGACAGGAACGGAAACTATGCGGGTTTATCTTTGAAAACGAGGATGAAGCCGCGGGCGCAAATCTAGTTATATACTAAAACCTTCCTTAGAGCCCTTATATAAAATTGCGCTGGACGAAAGTTGGTATTTTAACGTTCGAACGCGATCATCGTGTAGTCGAGTAGCGAAGGCTGCAGCGCTTAAAGTGGAAACATTATAGGACCTTATTATCTCGTAATCTCTCTCGTAATAAATCGAAAAAAATTGAAACACGCCTCAGGTTATTGGCTATTAAACAAACTGGACAATGAATTGTCAATAAATTGTCTCGGACCCTTTTTAGATATGGAACAAATCTTTAATTTAAGATATTATAACACATTGTTACTAATTTAGTTTTTTTAAACGAGCTCCTAAAGAAAACAAGTCAAAATCACTCTAAAATCGATACGGCCTCTTAAAAAATCGATTCAGCAATTTTGAGTTTATAGCGACAAGAAAGACGAACTTTGTAGGATTTTCACGTCATTACCGGGCTAATCTATACTAATATTGTAAAGCTGAAGAGTTTGTTTGTTTGTTTGAACGCGCTAATCTCAAGAACTACTGGTCCGATTTGAAAAATTCTTTCGGTGTTAGATAGCCCATTTATCGAGGAAGGCTATAGGCTATATATCATTACGCTAACAGCAACAGAAGCGGGTAAAACCGCGGAGCACAGCTAGTTTATGGTAGAATTGTGAAAATCACAAAACTGAAAAGTTCCTGTTTTGAAGTCGATGAAAACACATACCTCTCTATGTACATACTCCACGTGTCGTATATAATTATCCTTTCTCGGGAAGCCTTTCAAGCAATCGGTGCATTTGTATGGTGCCAATATATATTTTCGCTCTTCACCGCGCAATTTAAATTCCTGTAATAGAATTTAGATAAATAAATAAAGTGTAAACTGTGGAAACAAATTATTTCATTTCATTTCAACATATAACACGTTGTGCATACGCCAACTTATATTTATAAAACTGTATTTAGCCTTAGTACACAATATGTAACGACCTTTTGTGATTCTTTAATAAAGAAAAGAAAATAAAATGAATATGTACACATCACAATTAAGAAGCCAATTATAGGTGCACTTACAATATTGACCCTGCTGCATGTAGGTGAGTAGTCGGTTTAACACATAATATATCAACTGGCAAAAAAAAATAACAAAACACAGAAGAATGGAAAATATTTTGTTACCTTCATAGCTTCCTCTTCTGTCAAAGTAATAATCCTCCAATTATCACTTTCATATATGAAACTAATCTTTGTAGCGCCACACTTTTTGTTTACCATTTTCTTTTTTTTCTTTCTCACAAGTTTAATTTTTACTCTTTCTTTATTATCTTCTATATCTGAATCTATATCGTCTGTTTCCATTCGCTGAGAAATATTCAATTCATTATCTGTGCTCTTCTTACAGCCTTTGATATTTTTGGTATCTGTTTTCATTTTCACAGGCAAATCAAATTCAATATGTGCGATATTTTTACAATCTGTGGATTTTTTATTATCTGCAATATTTTTATTATCTGTGGATTTTTTATTATCTGCAATATTTTTATTATCTGTTTTCATTTGCTCAAAAAAATCCGATTCATAATCTGTGATACTTTCATTATCTGTGAAATTTTCATAATCTGTGAAGATTTCGACTTTGTTAACTGGTATAATATTATCTAAGTCTAAATCTTGAGTATCTGTGGTAACTTCACGTTTAGGGACTATAATTTTTATGTCCTCTACATTATTTGTGGTTCCCCATCTATCATGACTATATCCCAAGTGGGATAATTTAAGATATGCCCTGTCCAATACATCCACTGCTTCATAAGTTATCTGAAATAAGAAATAAACTGTATAAAAATACAAAGAAACTTTAATCTATACTAATATTAAACTTTTAATCTATCTATATTAATATTACTTTGTTTGTTTGAACATGCTAATCTCAAGAACTACTGGTCCGATTTGAAAAATTATTTCCATGTTGGAAAGCTAATTCTAAGTCTATATATCATCGCTCAGACAGACAGGAGCGAAGCCACGCGGGTGAAACCGCGGAGCACAGCTAATAGTGATATAAAATTTGAGTCCACTTTTTACATGCTTTATAGTAGCTTCACCTGTATGTTTGTTTGTAACCGACTTCTTTGGGCGCGATTTTGACCCACTTTAAACGGCCAGATTTCGTTCAAACTTTGTAGATTTATTGAGGACCGATGACAATACACTAATTTGATAAAATTTTCTATTTTTTAGTTCAGTTTTCTATAAAAAGCGTGTTTTTTAGTTTTTTTAAACTATTATTACCACAATATTACATGAAATAAATAACGCAGATTGAAAATAATAAAAAACATGCTTAAACTCATTAAATTATTATATCGTCAATCCTTGATTCATGTACAAAGTTTTAGTAAAATCTGTCCATTTAAAGTGGGTCAAATTGAGTCTAAAAGAGTCAGTTACATACAAATATACAGGTGAAGCTAATAAAAGTGTTTAAGGTGGATGTTCCGACCGTCCCTCCATACATTTTTGATTACCTCTAAACACTTAACACAGACACTATTTCTTTAAAACTAATCATTTTATCACTTCTCTATAATGAAATGTGTGCGCGTTCGACCTTTTTAATCAATAATTTACAATATTTACTTAGAAAAACAACAGTAAAATACCGGAAAAATTTGACACTTCTACAGTAGTGTGCGTGACTTTTGCCAAGCGAAACACGACATAAAGCACGACATCTAGCGCATAGACTATATACTTATTACAGATCTAGCGCGTCAATGTCTAAACGAAAGGCGATGTTTAGACATTGACGCGCTAGATGTCGTGCATTCGCGTTCGTTATCTTATACATAATGAGCATAATTCTAATAAATCAAAGTTCTGTGTAAAAATTGAGTAATTTCATTTCCAATCGTTCAAAGAAAATAACAATAAAATAAAATAAAACTAATGACCTTAGAAACTATGTTTTTTTTTGTAAACAATTTATTACTCATTATTGTTCGTCCGTCGTAGGTCTGTAAACTGTATTGTACACTGAAGGTAAATGGTACTGTAGGTACTTTAGTTCGGCGTCGTCGTCGGCTTGATATAAAATTACATTCTTGATTTCATTGACACGCGCTATGATTTGCGCGCGGAATTTCTTGTGTTGTGAATTTATTTTTGTATGCTATGCATTTTAATTGATTCAAATTGCAATGTTTCTCTAGTATGCATTTGAGACTATATTGTAAATTGTAATAATTGATCGTGGGTATAGTAATTAATTATTCTAATAACGCAATTAGTAATATATGTATTTTCGGTGGGATTCAAAACAAAAAATTGGCCCGTGATTTTTATGAAATTTCACCACATTGCAAATCACATCAATCATAGTTCATACACATGTATGACGAAAGTGATTAGTATTGTGGCTAACATTGACTCATCAGTTCATCACTGAAACCAGTGATAAATCAGTACCTATATCATATTGTGTTTGAATATTTTTAAACAATGATATAAGTATACAATTATTATAAATCGGTAAACTATCAAAGTAATCACAAACTTGCAAACATTGGTAAAATGTCCAGTAGTTTATGAGCCTATTCATTACAATCAAACAAACAAACAAAGTTTTCCTCTTTATAATATTAGTGTAGACAAACACTATGAATACGATCACGAATGCAAATTCGGGGATTTTCTAATTATTGCTAAATAATAATTGAATTCGTTATGAAATACTCTATAATTTTTAGTGTATAAATAGACATTTATAATGTGGTGCTCATTTTTTTTTGTACTGCTAACGCTATTGTAGGTACCTATTTTCGTTGTTTTATTTCAAGTGAACACGGCCATACAATTTTGTCACGAGCCGCCTATGATTGTAGGTACTTTTGTTAGGCTCCTTCGTCGTCCGCGTCGCGTCGGCTCGAAAGTTCTTGATTTCATTGTCACGCGCTATGATTTGCGCGCGGATTTTCTTGTGTTGTGAATTTATTTTTGTATTATTATTATTTTTTATTTTTTTTTTATTTTATTGATTCAAATAAAATATTTCACTAGTATGCATTTGAGACTATATTGTATTATGTATAATTTATCGTAGGTATAGTTATTCTTATAACGCAGTTATATTTTCGGTGGGACAATTTGACCCGTGATTTTTCTGAAATATCACCACGTTGCAAATCACATCAATCATACACACGTATGACGAAAGTATAGTGGCTAACATTGACTCATCAGTTCATCACTGAAACCAGTGATAAATCAGTATATCATATTTTATTGTGTTTGAACTTTGAATATTTTTTAAACAACGATATATACAATATTATTATAAATCGGTAAACTACCAAAGTACTTCCGAATTTTCAGACAGACAAACAAATAGTTTGTTTTATCAAAGTAGGTATCAGTAATTAGTATACTCTACTCCGTTACTCCTATATTATGTTTACCTACTATATTTTACTAAAAGTCGAGTGCGTCGAAATCGTAAATATATGTTTTTCACCTTCCTGGTTATTTTCCCATAGTAAATAGTGTTTTAGGTTTGTTGTTATAGGTAGGAATAATAATAATTATTCTTACTTGTTGGTTATGAAATGTATATTGAAATAATTTACTTTTACAAATCATTAGTGATATTAGTTTTGAGTGAAAATGCTTGGATCAGCATAATATTATATGGTACTTCAAATACATGTTTTGATAAAAAAAAACAATAGTGTAATAAAATAAAACTGCGTTTTATTGTAATCAATGTTGACAATTATTTTCCAATATTATTGATCAATAAAATAGTTTACACCAACAAATATAACTTTTATTTTTATAACAATCGTTACAAACGGTAGCAGGTGGCGTTTTGAAGTTCTGTCTACTCATACAGAAAAATGGAAAACTTGTTTTTTTTTGTAAACAATTTATTACTCATTATTGTTGTAACTTGGCAACTCGAAGCGTGGTCGTCCGTCGTAGGTACTTTTGTTCGGCGTCGCGTCGTCGTCGGCTTGATGAGTGTTATTGACACGCGCTATGATTTGCGCGCGGAATTTCTTGTGTTGTGAATTTATGTTTGTATGCTATGCATTGAATCAAATTGCATTATTTCTCTAGTATGCATTTGAGACTATATTGTAATAATTGATCGTGGGTAGGTATAGTAATTAATTAATTAATTAATAATTATTCTAATAACGCAATTATATTTTCGGTGGGATTCAAAACAAAAAATTGGCTCGTGATTTTTATGAAATTTCACCACATTGCAAATGATATAATAAACAATTACAATTACAATTACATATTATAAATCGGTAAACTATCAAAGTAATCACAAACTTGCAAAATATGCTTTTTCCGAATTTTCAGACAGACACACAATTTTATTACTTAGTTTGTTTTAGCAAAGTAGGTTCCTATACCTATACGCTTACGTCGCGCGTCGCGTCGTCGAAAACGGTGCGCCCAGAAACAAACATACCTAATTATCTAATTCAGTTACAATCCTTTTTTGTTCCGTAATTTATTGTATTCTAATACGATTTTTTTTATTCGTCGGCCAGTTCTACTAGGTATAAAAAGAGGGCGGACCGCTAGTAAATAATAAAATAATAAATAGTGTATTAGATTTGTTATTGTATCTTGTATACGAATAATTATTCTTACGTCTTGTTGGGAAATGTTCAAATACCTACCTATTGAAATAATTTACTGTTACAAATCATTAGTATTAGTTTTGAGTGAATAGGCATGGATCAGAAATTCAGAATATAATATGCTACCTACTAACTACTCAAATGCATACATGTTTTGATAAAAAAAACAATAGTGTAATGTAATAAAATAAAACTGCGTTTTATTGTAATCAATTTAGACATTATTTATTTTCCAAAATTAATGATGAATAAAATAGTTTACGCCAACAAATATGTATGTATATTGTATAACTTTATTTTTATAACAATCGTTCATAATAAGCCGTAGCAGGTAGCGTAACTTTGATTCTCATGCAACGTTGCCGCATCGCATGACAGCAGCAATTGCGCGCGCGGCGCGACGTTGCCAGTTGCCACTCCTATATTATAAACAAACACCACTGACTAACTTATAGTTATAGAGGTCAGTGACGAACACTATGGATACCTACGCTCGCGAATGCAAATTCGGTGATTTACTAATTATTGATAATCATTGAATTCGTTTTTAAATAGCCTGTACTTTGTAATTTTTAGTGTTATAGACATTTATAAAATGTGGTGCTCAGAGGCCGGCCGGCCAATCGAGTACCTAGGTATGTCGAGAAACTTCACTTATTCGATGGAGGTATTCCACCTTCCTTCCTCCACAGTTGTGTGACCCCGACGTGCATTGAACACGCAGCTTTCTGATACTAGTAGCTAAAATCAAAACCACAGACATATGTCTGTGATCAAAACCATAATAATATTTTTACCTAAGTACTATATTTTACTAAAAGACGAGTGCGTCGAAATCGTAAATAATAATAATATGTTTTTCACCTTCCTGGTTATTTTCCCATAGTAAATAGTGTTTTAGGTTTGTTGTTGTAGGTAGGAATAATAATAATTATTTTTACTTGTTGGATATGAAATGTATATTGAAATAATTTACTTTTACTAATCATTAGTGATATTAGTTTTGAGTGAAAATGCTTGGATCAGCATAATATTATATGGTACTTCAAATACATGTTTTGATAAAAAAACAATAGTGTAATAAAATAAAACTGCGTTTTATTGTAATCAATGTTGACAATTTTAAATTCCAAAATTATTGATCAATAAAATAGTTTACACCAACAAATATAACTTTTATTTTTATAACAATCGTTACAAACGGCAGGTGCAGGTGGCGTTTTGAAGTTCTGTCTACTCATACAGAAAAATGGAAAACTTGTTTTTTTTTGTAAACAATTTATTACTCATTATTGTTGTAACTTGGCAACTCGAAGCGTGGTCGTCCGTCGTAGGTACTTTTGTTCGGCGTCGCGTCGTCTTCGGCTTGATATAAAACATTCTTGATTTCATTGACACGCGCTATGATTTGCGCGCGGAATTTCTTGTGTTGTGAATCTATTTTTGTATGCTATGCATTTTAATTGAATCAAATTGCAATATTTCTCTAGTATGCATTTGAGACTATTTCTACTATTATGTATTCTGTGACTATATTGTTAAATGTAATAATTGATCGTGGGTAGGTATAGTAATTAATTATTCTAATAACGCAATTATATTTTCGGTGGGATTCAAAACAAAAAATTGGCCCGTGATTTTTATGAAATTTCACCACATTGCAAATGATATATTATACAATTACAATTACAATTATTATAAATCGGTAAACTATCAAAGTAATCACAAACTTGCAAAATACGCTTTTCCGAATTTTCAGACAGACACACAATTTTATTAGTTTGTTTTAGCAAAGTAGGTACCTATACCTATACGCTTACGTCGCGCGTCGCGTCGTCGAAAACGGTGCGCCAAGAAACAAACATACCTAATTCAGTTAGTTACAATCCTTTTTTTGTTCCGTAATTTATTGTTTAAATTTATTCTAATACGATTTTTTTTATTCGTCGGCCAGTTCTACTAGGTATAAAAAGATAAAATTGAAATATAATTATTGTAGCGATTTTTTAGCGTTTATTGTAGCGTTTTTTATTATATTCCTTGAAGTACGAGGATGGTTCTTATTTCTTATGGAGAGAAAACGTAAACATGTACCACGGGCGAAGCCGGGGCGGACCGCTAGTAAATAATAAATTATAAAATAATAAATAGTGTATTAGATTTGTTATTGTATCTTGTATACCTACGAATAATTATTCTTACGTCTTGTTGGGAAATGTTCAAATACCTACACCTATTGAAATAATTTACTGTTACAAATCATTAGTGTTATTAGTTTTGAGTGAATAGGCATGGATCAGAAATTCAGAATATAATATGCTACTAACTATTCAAATACATACATGTTTTGATAAAAAAAAAACAATAGTGTAATGTAATAAAATAAAACTGCGTTTTACTGTAATCAATTTAGACATTATTTATTTTCCAAAATTAATGATGAACAAAATAGTTTACGCCAACAAATATGTATATTGTATAACTTTTATTTTTATAACAATCGTTCATAATAAACCGTAGCAAGTAGCGTTTTGATTCTCACGTATAAGTAACTATAAGTTATAGAGGTCAGTGACCGTCAGTGACAAACACTATGGATACCTACGCTCGCGAATGCAAATTCGGTGTTTTGCTAATTATTGATAATCATTGAATTCGTTTTGAAATAGCCTGTACTTTGTAATTTTTAGTGTTATAGACATTTATAAAATGTGGTGCTCATTTTTTTGTAATGAATCATCCCGCTAACGCTATTGTATTTTCGTTGTTTTATTTCAAGTGAACACCTATACAATTTTGTCACGAGCTGCCTCTGGCCTCTGGGTGAAATAAACAAGTCAAATGATTTTTGTTCTAATTGTATTTTGGTAGTAGTTTGTTTAGAATTTACATTACCATTGTTTAATTTTTACCTACTATATTTTACTAAAAGTCGAGTGCGTCGAAATCGTAAATATCTTTTTCACCTTCCTGGTTTTTTTCCATAGTAAATAGTGTTTTAGATTTGTTGTTGTATGAATAATTATTCTTACTTGTTGGTTATGAAATGTATATTGAAATAATTTACTTTTACAAATCATTAGTGATATAAGTTTTGAGTGAAAATGCTTGGATCAGCATAATATTATATCATAGGTATATGCTACTTCAAATACATGTTTTGATAAAAAAAACAATAGTGTAATGTAATAAAATAAAACTGCGTTTTATTGTAATCAATTTAGACATTATTTATTTTCCAAAATTAATGATGAATAAAATAGTTTACGCCAACAAATATGTATGTATATTGTATAACTTTATTTTTATAACAATCGTTCATAATAAGCCGTAGCAGGTAGCGTAACTTTGATTCTCATGCAACGTTGCCGCATCGCATGACAGCAGCAATTGCGCGCGCGGCGCGACGTTGCCAGTTGCCACTCCTATATTATAAACAAACACCACTGACTAACTTATAGTTATAGAGGTCAGTGACGAACACTATGGATACCTACGCTCGCGAATGCAAATTCGGTGATTTACTAATTATTGATAATCATTGAATTCGTTTTTAAATAGCCTGTACTTTGTAATTTTTAGTGTTATAGACATTTATAAAATGTGGTGCTCAGAGGCCGGCCGGCCAATCGAGTACCTAGGTATGTCGAGAAACTTCACTTATTCGATGGAGGTATTCCACCTTCCTTCCTCCACAGTTGTGTGACCCCGACGTGCATTGAACACGCAGCTTTCTGATACTAGTAGCTAAAATCAAAACCACAGACATATGTCTGTGATCAAAACCATAATAATATTTTTACCTAAGTACTATATTTTACTAAAAGACGAGTGCGTCGAAATCGTAAATAATAATAATATGTTTTTCACCTTCCTGGTTATTTTCCCATAGTAAATAGTGTTTTAGGTTTGTTGTTGTAGGTAGGAATAATAATAATTATTTTTACTTGTTGGATATGAAATGTATATTGAAATAATTTACTTTTACTAATCATTAGTGATATTAGTTTTGAGTGAAAATGCTTGGATCAGCATAATATTATATGGTACTTCAAATACATGTTTTGATAAAAAAACAATAGTGTAATAAAATAAAACTGCGTTTTATTGTAATCAATGTTGACAATTTTAAATTCCAAAATTATTGATCAATAAAATAGTTTACACCAACAAATATAACTTTTATTTTTATAACAATCGTTACAAACGGCAGGTGCAGGTGGCGTTTTGAAGTTCTGTCTACTCATACAGAAAAATGGAAAACTTGTTTTTTTTTGTAAACAATTTATTACTCATTATTGTTGTAACTTGGCAACTCGAAGCGTGGTCGTCCGTCGTAGGTACTTTTGTTCGGCGTCGCGTCGTCTTCGGCTTGATATAAAACATTCTTGATTTCATTGACACGCGCTATGATTTGCGCGCGGAATTTCTTGTGTTGTGAATCTATTTTTGTATGCTATGCATTTTAATTGAATCAAATTGCAATATTTCTCTAGTATGCATTTGAGACTATTTCTACTATTATGTATTCTGTGACTATATTGTTAAATGTAATAATTGATCGTGGGTAGGTATAGTAATTAATTATTCTAATAACGCAATTATATTTTCGGTGGGATTCAAAACAAAAAATTGGCCCGTGATTTTTATGAAATTTCACCACATTGCAAATGATATATTATACAATTACAATTACAATTATTATAAATCGGTAAACTATCAAAGTAATCACAAACTTGCAAAATACGCTTTTCCGAATTTTCAGACAGACACACAATTTTATTAGTTTGTTTTAGCAAAGTAGGTACCTATACCTATACGCTTACGTCGCGCGTCGCGTCGTCGAAAACGGTGCGCCAAGAAACAAACATACCTAATTCAGTTAGTTACAATCCTTTTTTTGTTCCGTAATTTATTGTTTAAATTTATTCTAATACGATTTTTTTTATTCGTCGGCCAGTTCTACTAGGTATAAAAAGATAAAATTGAAATATAATTATTGTAGCGATTTTTTAGCGTTTATTGTAGCGTTTTTTATTATATTCCTTGAAGTACGAGGATGGTTCTTATTTCTTATGGAGAGAAAACGTAAACATGTACCACGGGCGAAGCCGGGGCGGACCGCTAGTAAATAATAAATTATAAAATAATAAATAGTGTATTAGATTTGTTATTGTATCTTGTATACCTACGAATAATTATTCTTACGTCTTGTTGGGAAATGTTCAAATACCTACACCTATTGAAATAATTTACTGTTACAAATCATTAGTGTTATTAGTTTTGAGTGAATAGGCATGGATCAGAAATTCAGAATATAATATGCTACTAACTATTCAAATACATACATGTTTTGATAAAAAAAAAACAATAGTGTAATGTAATAAAATAAAACTGCGTTTTACTGTAATCAATTTAGACATTATTTATTTTCCAAAATTAATGATGAACAAAATAGTTTACGCCAACAAATATGTATATTGTATAACTTTTATTTTTATAACAATCGTTCATAATAAACCGTAGCAAGTAGCGTTTTGATTCTCACGTATAAGTAACTATAAGTTATAGAGGTCAGTGACCGTCAGTGACAAACACTATGGATACCTACGCTCGCGAATGCAAATTCGGTGTTTTGCTAATTATTGATAATCATTGAATTCGTTTTGAAATAGCCTGTACTTTGTAATTTTTAGTGTTATAGACATTTATAAAATGTGGTGCTCATTTTTTTGTAATGAATCATCCCGCTAACGCTATTGTATTTTCGTTGTTTTATTTCAAGTGAACACCTATACAATTTTGTCACGAGCTGCCTCTGGCCTCTGGGTGAAATAAACAAGTCAAATGATTTTTGTTCTAATTGTATTTTGGTAGTAGTTTGTTTAGAATTTACATTACCATTGTTTAATTTTTACCTACTATATTTTACTAAAAGTCGAGTGCGTCGAAATCGTAAATATCTTTTTCACCTTCCTGGTTTTTTTCCATAGTAAATAGTGTTTTAGATTTGTTGTTGTATGAATAATTATTCTTACTTGTTGGTTATGAAATGTATATTGAAATAATTTACTTTTACAAATCATTAGTGATATAAGTTTTGAGTGAAAATGCTTGGATCAGCATAATATTATATCATAGGTATATGCTACTTCAAATACATGTTTTGATAAAAAAAACAATAGTGTAATGTAATAAAATAAAACTGCGTTTTATTGTAATCAATTTTGACATTATTTATTTCCCAAAATTACAACAAAATAGTTTACGTCAACAAATATAACTTTTATTTTTATAACAATCCTACTTCCTACTAATGCGAAAGTTTGTGAGGATGTGTATCATGTGTGTGTTTCACGCAAATACTACTGAACCGATAACAATGAAATTTAGCACACATAATATAGAACGTAACTTGGACACATTGAATGGGTTTTATCCCGGAAATCCCACGGAAACGGGAACTATGCGGGTTTTTTTTTTTAATGCGGGCGGAAAGCTAATCGTTCCTAATATAGACCGTAGCAGGTGGCGTTTTGAAGTTTTGTCTACCCATACAGAAAAATGGAAAACTTGTTTTAGATTCACGCCATCTAGAGTTAAATCTTTATAATTTTTGTATACGTCTGTGTTTCACGATTCACGCCATCTAGACTTAAATCTTTATCATTTTTGTATACGTCTGTGTGTGTAAACGACCCTGTATGCAATGACAGATGTTATAATGCATTTTTTTACCGAATCGGGTGGATTTTAAGGCAATGATATGACATATTTCAATAAAATATAATATTCAGTAACCGCCATGACTATTCCTACGACTTTAAGGTTTTCCAATTACGCAAAAACTCAAATAAACTAGAAATGTAGAATTCAGCGCCATCTAGCGGAACATTGGCTGGGAACAGATCGTAGCAATCACCTTAAAAAATGTGTAGATAGGTTTTTAGCGCTCGTGGAGGGCTTGTCGAAATGTGGCCAATAAGCTACATCCTACTTCAATTGTCTCTTTCTCACTCACACTAATCATGCCATCTTACTTTCTCTTATGCATGTGCCATTAAACATAGAATGTTGTGTTGGTATTTGATAACATACCTACAGCTTTTCACTTATAAAATTATTGTTAGAAATAAGTATATTCAGTAGATTAATAATTAACTGTATTCTTTTTCAAATCATTGGAGTCAATTTGGTTAACAGTTACAATACAATACCAATTAAAATATGCATATTATTTTAACTGTTCTTATTGCAATAATCAATTTAGAGGCAATTTGAAATAAATTAGTTACTTTAGAAAAACTAAAAAACAACTCATAAAATTATAGTATTGTCACAGATCCTGAATATGTGTCTAAAGTTTGAATTAAATCGGTCCATCAAAATAGAATTCAAAGAACTTGGTAACATAATATATAAACATACAGGTATAGCTAACAATATACGCATGTTAATAATATTATTAATAGATTTATATATTTTTTACTAGTTTGTATTTTAACTTACACTGCCTCTACATAGAATATCCTCGAGAACCTTTTTCCCTTTGAAGCATTTCTCCTTGAATTTGTGAAATTTTTGCAGTAATGATGCACATTCATAGCAGAAGCACCTTGGTAACGCATCCTCTTCTTTTAACTAGAATGTTAATTATTATTAAATTAACTATGCTATGTCATTACACCCCTGGACTAATCAGGGAGTAAATGCAAGTATTTCTAATTTCTATAGCTTATGTGTTATGTAATGTACATGGCAGTGGCTTTAAAGTATTTATATTTTATATCAATTCATTTTTTTTTTCTTGTGAAAGAGGAACTAACGTAATCTATACTAATATTATAAAGCGAAAGAGTTTGTTTGAACGCGCTAATCTCGGGAACTACTGGTCCGATTTGAAAAATTATTTTAGGTATATATAAAACTATTAATGTTAGGTAGGTCATTTATCGAGGAAGGCTATAGGCTATATAATATCGTCACGCTACGACCAACAGCAGTGGAGCCACGGGTTCACCCCCACGCGGAGCAGCTAGTCATTATAATATGTCCACAACCTTACATGTTAATAATATTATTAATATAGGATAAATTATACTTATTTAACAATTTGTAATCATACGGTCTTGTTACAATATTTACTTTTAGAACATTGTTTTATAACATGTTGGTGGCTTTGTATTTATCATGTACATTATGTTTTTAATAGCATTCTCGAAAGAAATCCTTAATTTTTCTTCATTAATACAATTTTAATAATTTATTTTTTAAAAGTAATACAACAATACTTACTTTTAAATGCATAACTTCTTCGTAATGTGATTTTAACAGGTATTGATCATAGTTGTACATTTTCATATCAGTTCTAAGGCATATCCGACAAATATTAAGACTAGCCATTCTTAGAAATCAGAATGTATTTTATTATATTTGATTTAACATGAATGTTTCGCTTTTTCTATTATTTTGAATTATTACTTTATGCCGAAAATATAAGTAAATAAAGCTTTGAGCGAAGAAATAGTTATGTCCATGCAATGTCACATTTTGACATGAACAATCCATAGATAATTTATAATATTCCATTTCACGGTAGTTTATAATGCCATTTTAATATTATCAAAGTACAAACTAAGGTGGTTTAATTGAAATTGAATTAAAAAATATACATAATATTATGTATGTTTATAGAAATCATGAGTTGAAATTCAAACCTGACTCTTTTAATTTTAATAAAAAGTATTAATAGAAAGTTACTTGCATCAAGTGATCAAGAAATTAGAAAATGACTTTGATGGAAGTTGTACCTAGTTTTCTTAGCTAGTTTTATAGTTATTCTATGTAATCTGTGTATGTCTTGGTGTATGCAAGAAGCTTAAATCTAATACACTGGAGATGAGATGAACAACCAGGCGTCATTCAAGGTCATACCTTCCCGTGACAAGTCAACGTTCATAGTGCAATCTCCAGTGTATTAGATATAAGCTTCTTGGGTGTATGTAATAATATACCTTAATATACAATACAATAGTTATTCTATATTAATGTCCTTAATATTATAAGCTTAGGCTCTAAGTAATTTTAAAATGCTAATATAAATTTTTCAACGTTGATATTTCGCATTTTTAGCATCACGACAAGTTAGTTTTTACAACTGATAATAATAATATACATTCAAATAAAGGCCGTACCAAACAGTACCTAATATGCACGCATAATAATTTTATTTCATGCATATTTTATTATAATTAATAATACATAACATATTATAACATAATAATAATGCTGGACCCTCAGGGAGCGCTTGATCGTCGTTTAAAGTCCAAGGACGCCTCTCCACCCTTAGCTGCTCACAATATGTTGCCCCCTTGTCGCACTATTGCAGCGACTTATTTCGGGGGCCCATACAGTGAGAGGGCGAGTCACCACCTGCCAACGTATTTTTACTTTCTTTTAGTAGAAAGGCAGGTGCCATAGTTTCCAATAGTCCCCAAATACCGGCCAATTTAACATCCCACTCCATAGTCCAGTTTATTTTGTTTTTCCATATCTTGAAATAGTCCTACATCGGCCGCGGACTGCCTAGGACTGTATCTCTATAGTGCAGTCATGGGCAGGCTGCGGCTGGTGTCCCACAACACAGTAAAGTTCTCTAAAGGGCCTCTGCGTGTTGGATCCGTGTCCCCACGTAAGCCTTCCAAAGGACCGGGTACCTTCCTTATGATGGTACCCGTTTATTATGGAATTGAGATACAATCAATACAAATAATACTTCAGCAGGTTATATTATGAATATTTCAATAGGTTAAATTATGAGCTGATATAAAAGCGCTGACGTGTATAAAATTATGAAATTTGAACCGCAAAGCGAATGAAAAACTCCAATTAATTTTCTTTCGCTATTTTTAGTTGATTAACCCTGTTCCTAGTAAAACAACAAGTCATGCTTGATCGGCATCAAGTTGATGATTAATGGATGTACAATACATTTATGGCGCCTTATTCTGATGATTGGTATGATATACTAAAACCACAGACTAAAACATAATAATAAGACTATACCTAGCTACTAGTTATTTTTCTGTGACTATACTAAAACGCTTACAAAACGAAAGTATATATTGTATCGTGGTTTAAATTAATGTATGTTATAATATTACTAGCGGTCCGCCCCGGCTTCGCCCATGGTACATATGAAAAATAGATGTGGGCTGATTCTCAGACTTACCGGACATGCACAGAAAACATGAGAATTTGTGTTCAACATTGTGACACGGGAATTTTATATATTCTATGAAGATAATTTAAAAGAGGTGATACCATACCCTGCGTAAATAAAAACGATGAGAGTCAATACTCAATACCTACAGTTTATAATATCACTAGTCTACAGATTCTATATTTTATATTCAAATAGGTACCAAATACCAATATAATATAACCAATAATACAATGTACTAGGTAACCAATCTCCTGTAATGAAATCAAAAATAGGTAGCCACTAGGTGGAATTGTCTCGGTCGCGGAAGAATTCCAACCAATATACGCGCGGCCCCATCATTACATATAGCGGCTCGACGGAACACAGTGGGGTTTTCGTCGGTAAGAATGCAACATAACCCACGGCGCCTTCCCCGGGGAAGATTTCCCCACTTTAAAAAAAAGGTGGCATTGTCACGATGAAAATATTATCATCATAAGATTTCCAGCAAAGTATTACCTACAAACATTTTATGGAATTATTCAGTGATCAGAATAACACCGCACGTAGCAATATCCTGTAAATCACTTCTGAAAGGGCGGAAGCTTTCACAAGTTCTTTGATCGGACGATATTTGACGCCCGTAAGTGTAGGTGAGGGGAATTTATCGGGTTTTGTTTAATAACTCGTGTTTAGGGGCCCGCAGTGACCTTTGCTGAACCTATTTGGTATATGGTTTGTATATAAAGTTATGATAGTTTTATGTGCTATAGCTTTTGCCCGCAATTCCGATCGCATACCCTTTTATTTTAAGTGACACCGTAAAAGGTCAGTTGCAGGTATCTTACTGCATTCAATTTAGCAGTTTTTGTGCAATGGGTACGCGTTGAAACACATACTTAGAGCTTACCGTACCAAGCACACGTGTCAGAAGTGAAACTTTTTTGCCAAGATTAAAAAATACTAAAATCTTCAACTTATTCCATGACGTGACGTGACGGTATTGCCATTACGCGACCTTGAAATTTTATTCTCAACGCGGCTAAAGAAGTTTCACTTCAAAAATCTACTTACACAATATTGTTTTGAATTTTGATTTTGCTGTGTGTCTATGAAAATATTTTCATATTTTCAAGAAACACATAATGTACAAACTTATTTGTACGGTTTATTTGTACGATTCTAAATATTTATAGGAAACGTAAACATATAATTTCTTAACGTTACTTAATTACAATACCCAAGACCGTCGTTTCAATTGATCGATTTTGTATCGCAAAAGCATAATTGGTTCCCAATACGATTAGGTTAAGAATCCCCTTTATGTCCGACCCTTTGGTCAGTCACGTAACACTAAGTTGACAAACTGCCAAAAAGCTGGGGGCCCCGAATTTGCAGGGGCTCAGAATTATTCGTCTGAATCTGTCCATATTTTGACATGTGTGTAATTCTACGAATATCTTTATGGAAAGTATGTGGTAATAATATTATACTGTATTCAGTAATCACCAAAAACTTTATTGTAATTTGTAAGTTGTTACGCTAATGATTGTTGATACTTTCTAACAGCTCATCTTGCACAAAAAGAGACATCTCGTGCCATGATTGAATAATCTTCAACTGTCCCCTTTTTATAAAGTGAGATCTGCTATGTCAATGGAATTTACTCATGTCCATTAATCATAATATAAAAACTCTTTGCTAAACTACTACAAGACTTTATTCATTCAAGTCATGAGCACAATATAAAATAGTACCTTTACCTGTACTATTCAGTAAGGGGCTCCAACAGTAAAGTGACGTCTCTGCCTTTTGGTCCAAAGTTAGTACCTATTTAATTTAAATGTTAATGATATGACCACAAGCTGACCGATTTGAGGGATCTGTTTATCGAAAGGGTACCTTGAGCTTGAAGGATATTATATTGTCCACTTTGCTTGTTATTTTCCTATGGGTAGGTAATATTGTGATAGACCGACCATACGTAACGTATTTATAAATTGTAACATAGGTAGGTACCTTCAATATATTTTTTAGTTTAGTTTTTGATAATTAATATATAAAATAGAAATAACTGCAATAAAAAAAAATGGTGAAACTGAAGATACTTTATATAAAAAAGTTGAATCATATATTTTGTAAGGATAGATTGATAATATTTTTTGCTTCCAGAATGGGAAAATTGTATCGGCGGTTAGGTACTGAAAATTTAAGTGAAGTTTCAATACCTACAGAAGGAAAAATAACCAACCATCTACCTATTTGATGTCTTTCCTTAAACTAAGTCTAATAAGTATTATCTCATCACATGTTCCAGTTCCATCCAGTCCAGTTTCTCTAATTGGCTTAATTTTTAGTTAATATGCTTCCCAGTTCACACAGTAAAATCCTGAAAGCGTTTAATTTCGACACATTAACGCTCATAGTGGCCAGTCGACCGTTTTATTCGATTACAAGATTGCAAGATCACTTGGCTCAGTGGAATGTGGATTTCATATGGACTTGTTATAATTATTATTATTTAGTGTGTTTTATGTTTAGTAAGTGTATGTATATGTATAGAAGTGAACTTTATAAAGCCTCCTGGAGGGAAAGCTCAAATTGTTGAAAAAAAAATTACATTCAAAGGTTTTCGAAAATTGCGCGTCACATACTTGCCACATCCGGGAATCGAAACGATAAAATATATAATATGCGTATAGGCAAATACTTTAATAATAATTGATCTTTTTTCGTGTATTCTCAAAAGCAAAATTTACTAAATACATTACTCTGCGAGAAAACGAAGTAAGATAAGTACAATCACGTACAAAACGATAGTGTAATTTATGAACGATTTTTCGACGTGACTGTACCTAATGAGATTAAATTTTTAGCTCTATCTGTATTTACACGATTATTTTAATATTGAATTATGAAAATGGATTATCGCAATTGCATGAAATGATTTACCTACAACAGTCAACATGACGTATGGAATGTACGCGCGAATATGGGGTGTTCGTGAAATGAGTAATGGTTTAACTTTTGTAACATATTACAACTTTATTTTATTACAAAAATTATGTCCACTTATTTGAGAAAATATAGGAAATATTTAGTAGGTATAAAAATAGTTCAAGTGACGTATTATAAAAAATAAAAACAATTTATATAGGAAATAACGGATAAAATAGAAGATGCATTTTTTTTCTCTGATCGATTTTCTTCTTTACGAATAAAAAGCCAGAACATCTTGGTTTAAACAATATTTATTTTTATGTAAAACTTAATTCAAAATATATAAACCTGATTTAACGAAGCATTCCTTTATCAGGTTGAAAGTTTAATTAGAGAAATCAGTGACACAAACCACAACAATCGGCCATTTTAATTCAATATTACAACAGACGCTACAAAGTTAAAAGATACTACGTGTTTCATGTAATAATCTTAGTATGATAATTATAATATTATAATTTGCTTCATAGACGTGCCATCTAATATCTATACATATAATAAATCTGTAGAAGGGTCAATTCTGAACATTGAAAATATTGAAAAAATAAATAGCAAACCCAAATATGTGATTAAAATTTTTTTTGTCTGTCTGTCTGTCTGTCTGTATGTGAAGACATCACGTGAAAACTAACGGTTCGATTTCGATGAAACTTGGTATAATTATACCTTATTATCCTGGGCGTAAAATAGGATACTTTTTATTCTGGAAAAATACGTAAAAAAAAAATTAATCTTAATTTTTCAGTTTTATCCATAGACGTTGTTCTGTTTATCAGCGAACACACGTTGCGTATTATAGGCGTATTTGGGTCCAATAGATATTTATAAGATATCTGTCAGAGTTACTCAAAATGGAGAAATCAACCATCCACGCGAAGACGGACATCCGCGCGGACGGAGTCGCGGGCGGAAGCTAGTATTTAATAATTATTTAAAAAAAAATTGTTCGTCTAGTGGTTTATAAGTGGCAATTTTAATGTTTCAGAATTATTAAGTTTTCTTTTCATAATTAACCGGCCAAACGAGGGTAGCCAAAAAAAGATCAGCACCGCCGATAAGCATCCACAAAACTGTAATAACTATTGGAGTACCTAATTTGAATCTGTTATCAACTTTCTAAGTTTTGATAATGTCAAGGAAGATTTTTTAGACTGAAATTTACCTATTAATTATGAGAAGAAGAAGACTTTTAAAGGTTATTGATGAGTTAAGTTACAGACCTAATATTAGGTATAAGTTACTTGGAAATCCTTATACAACCTTGGCTAGCCTAACAACACAAGAAGATTCAAAAAAATAGTAAAAATAACCAAAAGGAAACGTAAGTTGTTAAAACAAATTTTATTTGTTTATTGGATGATACCTAGGTATCAACACACAAAGGTGAGTACGGACATTTTCAAATAAACAGAAATGCTCTTTCGACATATCTATGCGTGGGAGACGGTAAGACGTTGATTTTCACGCGCATTTTGAATTTACCTTTGATAGATTAAATTTTCATAGATTATGTTTTGGGTACGTTAGAACTTATTAGGTACCTATTCTGTGTAGGTATTCCATATGCAATTTCTCTTAAAATTTTAAAAACCTCGACTTCAGCTTTTCATTTTGAATAATAATATTTTGATACCTTTCTTCTTAAAACAGATGGTTTTGTTACGTTTAGTACCTACTAATGTGGTTCTAGTCTAGATTCATCTGTTTATACTATTGTTTTCTCTTATTTGTCTGTGTTTGCGTGGTGTTGAATAAACATTTTTTTCTTCTAATGGAAAAACAATAGGTAATTAATAAATCGTTACATAAACATACAAACTGAATACCTATCATTAATTTATTAGAAAAAATGATTGACAGACACTATAAAATATTACGTTGGACTTTTTTTTACTAGTTTTAAAATACATTCACGCTAAAAGTTCTTGTCAATCACACTGGGTTAAAACTAAAAATATTAAATTTTTCTAGTAATTTTGTGAATTTAAAGGAATTTATAAAGGCAATAAGGAATTTATAAGCTATGTTTACCACCATAATAAAAAAATAATTTTTACCACCAATTTGTATTAATAATAATAACTTATTTATATTTTTGGTTTTTATGGCATTCAAATGCTTTATAAATATAAATTTATAAAGAATAGAAAAAATTCGATCACGAGGCGGGACTCGAACCCGCATCCTTCGCGCCATTCCGGGGCGGATGCCTAACCAAGGAAACAGTTCCCATAGGTAGCTTGTTATTAGTAGGTACATATTCTAGTACCTATTAGTGAAACTACATACATAATATATTTATTTCTATATTTATAATCATCGATACATATCAGTTATAAGCCTTTATTTTAATTACTTATAGTATACTTTTCATTTTCTATTGCTAATAACGTAGATAGATAAAATTGCATTTTGCAATAAATTCATTAATTCGCTTATCAATACACTACGAACAATTCATAAAACCGAATGTAAAGTGTTCGAAATGATTATATAGAACAAATAAATAAATCCCAATTCTCTATATTAGTTGATAGCATGATGTTATCTCATATCTGTTTATATTGGACTATATTTCAAGGTAAACAAAAATGTTGTAAATACATAGGTATCTAACTATTCGTTAATATTAAAATATTTCCAAAAGTTAACTACCTTTAATATAAGGTTATATTTATTTAAAACTATAAGACCATGTTTATACCTACTACTGTTTATACCTACCTAATACTTTATAAGTATTTTTCTTTTAGTGGGAGGCTGATGAATTTCATATTAGGTATGTTTTCATTGAGAATGAACTGATCATTTTTCTTTACAATAAAAAAGGTGGCGTGTCCTGATAGGCCAAAATAACTATATTTGTTATTCTTCACAAGTTATTTAACCTAAGTTCTCTGAATTACCCTAATAACGCAACTATTTTACCAAAGAGGCCATATTATTGAAACCACTGTTTATTAATTAAATACATAACTATTTAAACACACATGAACAAAACCCATGAATGTCTACCGTATTGATTAAAACAGCGTCTGAAGTTAGGCAATTTCCACTAGTTAACTTTAGACGACACGGGGCGGATTGTATCATTAATATTTTAGGGCCCCAAATTATAATATTTTATATTTAAGCTTCATTCATACCACAAGAAAACAAAAATTTAAGTAGACTCAATAATGTTATCGGATTTCGTTACGAATAAATTTTGTAAATAAAAGAGGTTTTAGTAAAATACTACTCGTACTCGTACTATAAGCGTGAAATATGGATAAACTTTTTGTTACCAATTTTTTACCAATTCATTGTTGAATTTATATTTTTTGGTTTTATGGCATTCAAATGCTTTATAAATATAAATTTATAAAGAATAGAAAAAATTCGATCACGAGGCGGGACTCGAACCCGCATCCTTTCGCGCCATTCCGGAATTCATTGTTATTTCCAATCTTGTACTTAATTGAAATTGATTGAAAGCTAAATTTTACAATTGATTTTGTAAATCTGCAGTCAGTGTATGGAGTTTCTTGCCGGTTCATCTCCATAGACACTGCTTTCCGAATCGGTGGTAATTGTTAAAAATATGTAGGTATTGACGATTCGAAAGTGCTCCTAAAAGAAGTCTAATTGAATAAATAAATGTTTGAGTTTGAGTTCCCTGTGACTACGCTTAAACCGTTATTTAAGCGTAGTCACAGGCCCTGTTATACAAAATTTGATCCATACCTGTACATTGGCAACTTCGTTAGCCAAAGTTTTGACAGCAGTCGGTTAAACAAGGACAATAAAATCGTCACAATCCACAGATAATATTATTATAACAAGATGGCTTATTCTAATCCTAGATTTTGTACTTCAGATATTGATATTGTTAATTAGGTAATATAAACGGCTTTCCGCCCGCGGCTTTGCCTGCGTTTTCAGAGAAAAACTCGCATAGTTCCCGATCCCGTGGGATAAAACCTATCCTATGTGTTAATCCAAGCTACCCCTCTATATTTGTGCTAAATTTTATTGTAATCGGTTCAGTAGATATTATTTGCGTGAAAGAGTAACAAACACACACATACACATCCTCGCTAATTAAATGTAGCTTATGTGGCAGTTTTAGGCTGGGTTGTACAATGATACTTTAGCAATAACAAACAAGTTAAAGTAACGGTTAGTTAAAATATGAATTGCACCATTTGACAATAACTTCATAATTTTCATACTATAGGTAACCGCTCGTGCACATGATTGTTACCCATAGAAATCTTGTTACCTAACGTTAAATAACTGTCAGAGTCGTCAAATACAAAATGAAATAACATTTGACTTGAGACTGATAAAAAAATACGCTGGTGCAATCCATTTCGCAGTCACTGAAGTTACCGTTACTGTTATTGTTTAATTTGACATTAACTTTAACTATTACTAAAATATGGTGGAACCAAATGTTTTGTATATTTTTTATGATGCAAATGTCAACAATTTTAAATAGCTTTTCCCGTTTTATACGGTAGTTAACTATTTTCATTTTTAACGAGTGTTCTAGTGTAACAAATGGACTGAAATGGTAATTTGTTTTTATTTATCTGCACTTTTAATCTAATACAGTTCTTCATGCACTATTTTAAAGGAACATTATGATTCATCATCGTTTCTAACTTATATTAATTACTTTCAGCCATTCTGTTCCGACGTTAAAAATAGTAATTACTCAAACTAAGTTTCAATGTTTTAATGTTTTGTTAATTTATGGCAGTACTGCGTAATTATGTCTCTTATCACTTACTGTTGTGTAAAAAAAAATATTAGATTCATATCATCAGTTCTAAAATCACCCAGTCTAAAAGAATAAGAAATGAATCAGCTCAACCAAATAAAAGCGTGTAAATCTTAAAATTTCCATACAGCAATAAAAGTCTTTTTATATCTGTTTTCCATCTATCTAATTCAGTTTTCATTGTATATTTTCTCGTGAGAAATGAGGATTTCATCAAATCCATAGAGATTTCCTGAAATCCCGTAAGATGTTGAATTAGTTAATCGATTATCTCGGAACGTTTGCATTACGTTAGTCACTGGCTTTAAACGTTGGTATCATTAGTTTAGTCACTGGCTTTGATTTAATTATTTATTTATAAGTAGTTCGTGGTTTCGTGAAAGTTTAACAAACAGTTAGCTTTTGTTAGCGTTAGCTACTATTAAATATATGCTTTTGAGCTAAGCCAGAACAGAGCGAAGAGCGAAAAACGTTTCATACTCATTCGTTAGTTTTGTTTTTGCTTTTTTTTTCTGACTCACATAATATTATATATACTTGGTTCAATCTATATTTGTGATAAATATAAAGTATTTTATTAAGAGCTTCCGAGAGTTAACATTACGTTTTAAAAGTTTTGTAATTATTTGTATTATAACTATAATTTATATATGTATTTCTTTCAGATCATCTACAAAAATGGGTTTATATAATGTTAGTAGCAGATAGAAGAGTTATTTTGGAAAAGGGTATCCCGTCTAACATGCGGCCTATTCTACTATTGTAAGGAAGTGCTAATGAAAGATAGCAACTAAGACACTGTAAATGCACCCTTCGTTCACACAATACCTACTGAGCCATGTATTAAAATTAAAATTAGATATGCATTGAATAAGCGAATTTAATAGATTTTGAACTAAGTAAAATGAAAATTTGCGAAGATGGTGGTATGGCTCAGTGGTTAAATCCATTCAAAATGTTAACATGCGTATACGAGTGTTCACATTCGACTTTTCCTAGATAATTGTGCTCGAAAAACTGCTCATGGGAATGTCAAAGGGAATTATAACTAGCGAGTGCACTTTTTACATAATATTATGTGCATTTGTGTCGCCTCGACATTCGCACGAATATGTAAATGTGCCATTAAAAATTGAACTAACGTTCTATAAGTGAAACCAAAGCCTATATATATACTCTAATCAATAAGATTACAAAATTCAAACATGTTCTCTTTTTAAACATAAATTAAAAAGTAAATCAGTGTTGCCACTCCTCACTCCACAATCTGAAATTTTATTAACCAAATAGTAGAATATAAAACGGGTTATAACTGTGGGCTAGAAGCATAAATTATCTGTAACAATTTCTTTTATTGCCAGTGTATAAATGTTAAAACATTCTACCAAATGTCAGTTTATACAATGAATGGACTGCTTAAATTCAGGTAATCTGTATGATGGATTGACTTGATGGTACCATGTCTAGTGAAATTATTGTTTTTCGGAGCACTTTTGGTAGGTACAATCTAATTCTCTTATTAACCTTAATGGTTCAAATTATCAACTGGTATTTAACGAACTATAAAATGATTGAAAATTAATCAAGCCGCTACGAATACATCAAAAACTACTGAACTAACAAAATCGCATTTTTTAATTTCATTCATAAAAATACCATTACGAAAAATGGTACAAAAAAAAAAAATATTAAGTGTTAAGTGTGTGATAGTGCGTTAAAATTACTTTTAAAACATACCTACACTTTACTATAAAAATAAAACAATCTAGTTAAAATATGTTAGCTGCGGCCAGACGTTGCAAGTTACAACTAATGCTGTCACACGAAGCCCTTAATGAGCCAGTGCCTCGTGGAATGCATTGTTGCACGGATTAAATAATGTTATGTGACCATAGATGATAGAGTAAATGGGTAATATAACAGTTTATTTATTCTGTTTTAAACATAGACACAGTAAAAGATTATAAGCTATTAAACAAAATTTAGCATGTAGAAGGAATAGCACTGCGGCCTTATTTCACAAAGCTTTTTGTACATACATAGGTACTTAGAAATTAATTTCCTATAGAGTTCTGGTACATTGGTGGCTCAACGGTGCTTTGTCTTTAGTAAAAAATGAGACTAGACGACAGTTTCACAATTATATGAATATTTCAATTAATAAATTCCCTATGAATATCAACACTGCTCCGATTAAGGAATCGTAAGAAACTCGGCGTGCCCAAAACATATACACACACAGCACACTAGGTACTACTAAGTGAGAGTATAGGTATAATTTCCGCAATTTTCACATTGATTGTTAAATATTTAAGCGGTATGAAAAAAGAATAAAGCATTTTTTATCTCAATTTGCACACTCATGTACGATAAAAACTTTGCTTCATAAATCTTGTTTGTATATAATATTATAATATCATTGTTCATAAAGCGAAAATATAGTGAAAATATCAGAATTATCATATTGTAGGTGACAGAAAACGAGCTCTATGCAGGATTTTCACTTAAAATCCAGGTCGTATGATATTTTTAAATTCCCTTGCGTTCTGTTGCGGGAATGCTGTCAAATGTCATCGCTAAGTCTAGAAATCTCCAGAATAATTTTATAGTGGTTTTAAAACATTGGGTATACATTAAAATAACATTTCGTATTAAAATGCAACCTGTATACTTAATTTGATTTTAATCGTGATTTTAAGTTTTAATAAAAAAATACTAAACTGTAAAAGATTTTCATTGGCTGAATGAAATAGGTACAAGATTTCAAGACGATTCGAAATTCGAATGTTGACGGTAAATTATGTTACCTCTTTCTGGAACAAGTAAAGAACAAACAAAGTTTTGAACGGGACAGAGTAAATATGGAGTAAATGGATTGGGTAAATAATGCACTTAAGATGTTTGACATGTAGATGTGAACCTACATACCTTTCTAGATTATTGTAGGTACTTAAATTTTCAAATCTTAATAGTAGTTATGTAAGTAACTAGGCGTTTATTTTTAAAATTGCCAAATAGAATGTGTAATATCTGTTATCTGTTAAAAGTTGCCAGGAAAATTATGGATTATTAAATTTAACCGTATAAAAGATTCAGGGCATTTATCATGAACGGCTGAAGCATTCATTGCTATAATATGTAGGCGGTAATGTGACAATATGAAATACTTTTATGGTCAAGTATAAGTAATGGTAAGGTATAAGTCAGTTTGCGCGGGAAGGAAAATATGCTTTTATTTAGTGAGTAGGTATTGTGTTCGATATAAAATCTATCTGGACTGGCCACGAAGAAAAAAAATAAACAATGAAGAGAGGTTCGAAATTCGAATGACCGAGGGGTGATCCTTTTTACATTCTGCGTAGTTATTTGTAATTTTGCAGCAAGTAAACTCTGGCTTTGTGTAGAAAAAAAAATTGAAAAATTTGTATTGTGATAAGAAAACAACGTTAATTAGTATCATCGTGATACGTGAAATCAGTACGATAGGACGACAGGTACGAGAAGAAATCCCAGTACGCAGTAAGACTTAAATATCACCATAATATCATCTGCATTATAGTGCTTGTAGTACATAACATATTGTTTTTTTTATATAAATTAGGTTTGCGTCCATGGCTTTGCCCACGTTGCCTAACTCTATCTGTTAAAAACAACGCATAAAATTTAGTTGCATAGTTTTAAACTATCAACGTTTTAATCATATTATAGGGACAAATTTTGCTTTAGACTACGTAGTCTATTATATTATACGTAAAATATACTTCTTTTTCCCTCACGATAGTTAAATCATGCCATATAAATAAATACAATAAAATATTATATTAACGTATAATCAGAAATCGTGTGTGCGATAGTGTGCCGTTTCTGATGTTGTGTTGGTGACCATAAGTAAGTAATTAAGCCTGAACACTTTTTACAACGGTTCATTAGGCCTCACTCCTTACATGGTCTTTTATATAAACAAAGGTGAAAGGTAACAAAATTGCGTGCTACGAAGTTATTAGCTGACCATAAATCTGCATAATAAACGAATAATCAAATTTACGCGGGTCAAACTGGGCGGGAATTGTATGTATGTGAAAATATTTCGTTTTTCAATTTTATGCGAGGTTAATTTTATCAACATCGAGGTCGAAATGTAGGTAACGAATAATCCAATGATTGTGGATGTATGAAAATTTTTGTTTTTATAATTATTGCAAAAACAATTTTTTCAATGCTGATTTTTATAAGGTAGGTACACTCTAACTATACTAATGTTATGATTATGAAGCTGAAGAGTTTGTTTGTTTGAACGCGCTAATCTCAGGAACTACTGGTCCCATTTGAAAAATTCTTTCGGCGTTAGATAGCCCATTTATCGAGGAAGGTGAGAGGCTATACCACCCTCTCTATCACCCTAAGACCAACAAGAGCGGTCAGCGGAGCAATGCAGGTGAAACCGCGGAGCGCAGCTAGTTACATGTGTATAAGGTTCTAATTAATCTTCAAATTCGTTTCCTTATTTATTGTGTTTATACTTTAAAGGTAATCCAAGGAAGAGACAATTTAAGAGATTTATCAGTAGTTTCTAGAACATCATAGATCATCATGTAAAATTCCTTGCAGCATTGGGCGAGTAGAGGCAATCACGATAGTATAGAATAGAGCCGATATATTACTTTCCTCTATGGTATAGAACCTAAATGCTTATGATCGTCCGTCATTGTAGGTTTTTATTGATAATCGCCGTAATGGTGGCAAACATCGACAATTATTTATTGCAATGCTGCCCAATGTGAAGAGGGCCCATGAAGGTATACAATATGTCATCGATGAAGCATGTCGTTATATATTTTTAAGCTATTGCATAGCTTCTATCGCTTGCCTTGAGCGCGGAGACCGAATCGAGAAATTCCGTAACGAAAAAACCACACATAGGATAGATTTTATCCCGGAAATCCCACGGGAACGGGAACTATGTGGGTTTTTCTGTGAAAACGCGGGCGAAGCCGCGGGCAATTGTTAATCGATTCACAAACAATTATAATGTGGAATAACACAAAACAATATTTAAATCACAATCCATTTGAATGACCGCCAAATAGAAGAGGAAGGAAGTGAAACTAGCATTCCTCAGCTTGTTTGTGCGGCTAAAATTAAACCTGTCGATCAATGCTTTGATCGCACTAAGAACACGGGAAGTCGTACTTCGTTGTTGTATTTAGGTTGTGGTGCATTTACATATTCGTGAAAATAGCGAAGCGAATCACGTACACGCGAATAACAACGAGCGAATGTTGTGCACATTCGCTCTTTGACTTGAGAGTTGAGTGTCATAATAATTATTACCTATAGAGGCGATTTTTCAGACTTAATCAAGTGAAATTCGAATGTGTGAGCAGTGGTTAGTAATATAACTACTTGTGATAATACTAACAACATTCATACTATTATGAATTTTTCGTTCGAATAACGAACACGTAAAGCTGGTGTAAAGGTATCATTAAAGCCACGAAAACATCGGTATACTCAATTTGCTGTTTTTATTAAGTAGGTACAAGTCTTTTAACTAATTATGCAAGGGAAGAAGTTTGAAGTAGGTACCTAATGCATATTAAGTAGTTAGGTATTTTGAAAATAGTCTGTATTGCTATGGTATTGCTAGGTTATAGGTATATGGATTCGATTAGATATTCTTCAATGATTACTAATACGTGAAGTTAATTAGTCAAATAAAGTTGTCCAAGTCTAGATGTGGATCCAATTATTATATTTTATTTAATTGAAAAAGATTTTGATAACAATTTCGTGTTGTGCACTAGTATAAACGCAGCATTATCAGAGATTTTAAAGTTTTATTTTTATTCATTACCGTAGACTTGAATTCGGTTGATCAGATATTTATCATAAAATAGACTAAAGATCTTGAAATAGTTCATAACGACGATAATATATTTGGCGTACATTAATCCCTAATTTATTTACGCGTTTGAGTTCGTTTTTGTTTTGATCAACGTTTTGTAAGTATTCACACCAAACATATTATGTATTATGGTGCTATTTGTGGATTTACGATAACTATAATAAATTATTAGATATTTTTGAGTATTTCGACTTTATTGTTCTTTATTTAGCTAAATATTATTAGATAGGGAGGCGAAGAGGGGAATTTTCTGCAATACTCGAGCGTGGCAGTTTAAGATATGAGAGATTAATAGAACAAACTTTTTCACTATTTAGCTCTATATGTAGTGACGCGCGCCTAGGATAGACGATCAGATTAGTAAAAAAAAATCGATAGTCTGAAATACTCGAGCGCGTCAGATTAAGATATTGGGGGTTGATTTTAGTGTTTTAAGACTAAATTTAATTAATCTGACCATAAGTCCTTGACGCCGCCGAGTTATAGGGTCGCGAACTTGTAAAAAAAAACGTTAACCCGGCATTCTCGAGCGCGATTTTTTTTATTTTTATGATGAAGAATATAATCTAAAACTTACTAAAAACACAAAATCTGCCGGTTTCCGCATGACCGGAAGTCTGGAGGAGCCATTTCGTCTTCCGAAAAACGCGTTGCAGCATATAAGTCGCGAACTTTACTTTTTCAAAAAAAAAAGTTTAAATAAACAAAAAAGGTACTTAATTTTATTTTACAAAAAAGGTCTCTTTTCATTTTTGTCCAAAGTTTAATTTTTTTTTACTTGAAGCATCATAAAAACTCAAACTCCCGTTTTTTTGAGTATATCTCGAAAACTGAGGGTGGTAAGAAAAATTGATATGAAATAACGATGATTAAAAAAAAGAAACCCACAAACCTTTTTCGGTCAGATTAAGAGAACCCACCAACATTTTTATCATATTAAGAAAATATGCTTTCAGGATACCTAGATAAACCTCCCCCATGAAAATCTGACGCGCTCGAGTATTTCAAAAGGACTTTTTTTTTCTGCATTTTCAAAAATTCATCGTAACTTATCGTCATGCCGTAATCGTCAGTTTTTTTAAGGGGAGCTTTCTTGGGGCCTAATTAACACCCCTTCCGAAAATCTGACGCGCTCGAGTAAATTTTTTTTTTGTGCATTTTTGACGAATTTATATGCCTAGCCCCACCACGCAAACCGGCAGATTAGTATACCGTTGTTATCAGAGGCACTTGGGGCATACGTAGTATGAATATCTGACGCGCTCGAGAATGCCCAAGTAACTGTTTTTTTTTTTACATTTTTGAAAATCCGTACACGCCAAACCCACCGCTAAAATGGTTTTTACCATAGAAGCTTTTCTTTTCGAAATTATTTTCTCTTTCGATTTTGATAAGTCTCGACGTCGCCGTTGAATTACGCCATTTAGCTACCTCGCCTCCCTATCTATATGTTCCGACATTTCACATAGGTACTAGCTGTGTTTTGCGGCACAAAATTCACGCGTACAAAACCACTGGCTCAATCTACTATTTCTGTAGCTTAGCTGTTACATTGGTACATGAGCTACAACACTGCTAAGTTTGACTAAAACTCATTCAGTGGAAGATAGCTGTACTTTGAAACAGAATATGCCTTCATTGGCAATAAATAGGTAAGTAATTACTGATATTTATTTATTAATACATACGCATTTTCAATGAATGTAATTGTTTAATTGTATCAAATCATGAAACTGCAATGAAAGACGAACCACAACCCACAAACACGTGATTACTGTACAAAAACAATTTTAACAGGGATACTGATTGATTCGATCTTTGTACAGAACCCGCTTATTCTTTATTTATTTACCTGTAACATTCTTACTGACTGACATTTTGACCCGCGTAAAGTACCTAAACTGTGAAATTGACAGGTTTTTCTTGACTTTTCCTTAAATGATCTAGGTTAGTTCGGTTATTAGATAGACGTTTGATCAGTTTTCTTGCGACGGAAAGTGATGTACTTTGATTTTCTTTTATATCAACGAATTTTCTTGTTCTATATTTTTTTTTTTATACATGATAGGCAGGCGTTTGACCACTATCCTGCCTGATGTAAAGCGGTGATGTGATCTATGAAGGAGCACGCCTGCCTAGAAGAAGCCTATTCACTCTAGACTATATGTTGTATATATATTGTTATATATCATGTTCTATATCATGATAAGTTGCAGCTCTCAGCAGTCAGCACATGTAATATTACAAAATAGTTGCTACGTATAAAACTATTTAATACTAGCAGTCTGCCCCGGCTTCGCCCGTGGTACATATTTACGTTTTCTCTACATAAGAACCATCCTCGTACTTCAAGGAATATAATAAAAAACACAATTAACAAAATCGGTTTAGGCGTTCTTAAGTTATGCGCTTACCAACACATTTTGGGATTCATTTTTATATTATAGATATTGATTTAAAAATGTAACAAGAGAGCTGTGTGAAAATTAAATTAAATTGCTTAAATTATTTATAGCAGAGGAAGCCTTAATTTCAAATTTCAATTGACTTACCTATCTGACTTCTTTCTTTATATAATACTAGCTTACCGCCCGCGGCTTCGCCCGCGCTTTCAAATAAAACCCGCATAGTTCCCGTTCCCGTGGGATTTCCAGGATAAAACCTATCCTATGTGTTAATCCGAGTTACCCTCTATATTTGTGCTAAATTTCATTGTAATCGGTTCAGTAGTATTTGCGTGAAAAAGTAACAAACATCCATAGTCATACATCCATTCTTACAAACTTTCGCCTTTATAATAGTAGTAGGATATCCAGAGGCGTCTTATTATCAAACATTTTACTGACTCTATTGTATAATATGAACTTCCCACCCGCGCGTTTACCCGCTTCGTTTAAAACTTAATAAATTATATATTAAAACCTTCCTATTGAATCACTTTATCCATTAAAAAAAAACAAATCAAAATCCGTTGCGTAGTTTTAAAGATTTAAGCATATAAAGGTACATAGGGACAGAGACAGCGACTTTGTTTTATAGGTACTATGTAGTGATAGTGATGACCATAAACTGAAATATTAAGAACTAGCTTTCGGCCCGCGGCTTCGCCCGCTTTGTCTAAAATTAATAAATTATATATTAAAACCTTCCTTTTGAATCACTCTATCCATAAAAACAAAACCAGATCAAAATCTGTTGTGTAGTTTTAAAGATTTAAGCATACAAATGGACATAGGGACAGAGAAAGCGACTTTGTTTTATACTATGTAGTGATAGTGATGACCATAAACTGAAATATTAAGTCATTCTTAAAATAACTTAATATTTATTAGAACCATACATACTCGTAGATCACAGTTTTACAATAAAACTATAGTACATACTTATAAATACACTTAAAATATAATTATATTTCCACGGTCAAAGCGTCCACAACATTTCAGAACCAACCTTTAATCCGTATCTTTTGCGATTAATAAAATTATAATCTCATTTTCTCTTTGGAATATTAATGCCATAAATATTTCAGTTATGTAATTCAATTTGGATGTCCAATGGATTTTGGATAATTAATGTTAACGAATTTTATTTGAAACAAAGATTGAGTTTTTTTAATTTGCTCTTGTTTTTCACAAGTTTTTTATATATTATTATTATTGTGTACCTATAGCCTAATGTTTTAAAGATGATTTTAAAGCGAATTACGTACTTAGGAATTTGAGGGTTACGTTCTTATATGTAGGTAATATTCCTATGTATGTAATGTAGTTAAGGAGCTTCTGAAAAACAGTTGTAATAATTCTTGAGTATTGAATCTAAGTGCTGATTTACACAGGGTCAGTAACTGACTACAAATTCGAGGCAAATCAGTGCTGACCCGAAAAAAAACCCTGTGTAAACAGATTTGAAGTCAGTACAGAGGCTTGAAGTCTATGTAAACAGTCAAAGGCAGTCGCGGCGCCGAAATTCGGCGCCGCGACTGACTCGTCTACTGACCCTGTGTAAATCAGCACTAATGTGAAATCCTACTAATATAATACCACGAATTATTGTGAAGATATATGAATGGATGTTTGTTAGTCTTCAATGCAAAAACATCCAGTATGAATGTTTAGTTTATATAGTTTATATAGACTATACCGCGCGAGTGAAACCGCGGGTAACAGTGCCCCACGGTTTTACCCGAATTGTTCTGCTCCTGTTAGTCTTATTATATACATATATAATAGCCTTCCTCGATAAATGGGCTATCTAAATCCGAAAGAATTTTTGAAATCGTACCAGTAATTCCTAATATTAGCGCGTTCAAACAAACAAATGCTTCAGCTTTGTAATATTACTAGCTGCTCCGCGCGGTTTCACCCCCGTGGCTCCACTCCTGTTGGTGGTAGCGTGATGATAATAATATAGCCTTTAACCTTCCTCGATAAATGGGCTATCTAACACCGAAAGAATTTTTCAAATCGGACCAGTAGTTCCCGAGATTAGCGCGTTCAAACAAACAAACAAATAAACTCTTCAGCTTTATAATATTAGTATAGATTACAATTTACAAAGTATAGATAATAATAAATGGAAGACAGAAAAACAGATCTTACTATCTTAGGAGCATGGGTCACTTTGAATTGTATTTTTTTATTTTGATTTATTATTTATTTATGATTGTCTTATAAAAACTTGTATTTACTCTATCTACCTAGGTACATTAATTCAAACATCACAATTCGATGTCGCAACGAGGCGTTCGCTCATTGATTATTATTAACTAGATTTCCGCCCGCGGCTTCGCCCGCGTTTGCAAAGGAAAACCCGCATAGTTCCCGTTCCCGTGGGATTTCCGGGATAAAAACTATCCTATGTGTTAATCTAAGTTACCCTCTGTATGTGTGCTAAATTTCATTGTAATCGGTTCAGTAGTTTTTACGTGAAAGAGTAACAAACTTCCATACATCCATACAAACTTTCGCATTTATAATATTAGTAGGATTTAATGTGATTGCTTGCGCAATTATTTTATTAAGTAAACAAATGTATATTTTGATAAGCTTTGATTTAATTAAACACTCGACTTAATTATGATGGCATTGATGCTTCATCACGCACAAGCTAATATTTGAGTCTGTCGTAATGCGTGGTAATACTTTTTATTTATTTCTATGTTTTTTTAACACCAGTGTCAGTAAATACAAATAGTTTAAAAAACTAAAAAATCATCATCATCATCATCATCAGCCCATATACTATCCCACTGCTGGGACACGGGCCTCCTATGAGGGTACAGGCCATAATCCACCACGCTGGCCAAGTGCGTGTTGGCGGATGACACATGTCGTCGAACTTTTTAATTCTTCGACATGTCGGTTTCCTCACGATGTTTTCCTTCACCGTTCGAGCAGTGATGTTACAACATGCGCAGATAAATTGAAAAATCAATTTATTTCCTGCGCGCTCGCCTGGTCTCGAACCCCGGACTTATCGATTCGAAGTCCGAGGTCTCACCACTGAGCCACCACTGCCCTTTATGATAAACTCATGAAATTATTTTATCGGCACGGAATGCTGATAAGTGTACAAAATTTCAATGAAATCTCTCAGTTTAAAGTGTGTCAAAATCTAGTATATAGAAGAAACAGAATACCTACCTAAAATATATGAACCTAAAAATGTGTGCGTGTACTACACACGTAAGAAGTGAAACTTCTTTATGACCTTATTTTTCAAAAAATAATTTACTATATGCAACTTTATAGAAATACGTCGAATCATGCGTGGTAAGGATAACAAAAAGATGGCGCGTAACGGAAAAATGTCACGCGCAACACTTAATTTTTTTCCAACCCCGATAATGAACACGTTAAAATGATGAACTCCGTCATTATAAAATCGCGTTTAGCACACTCTTCTAGAGATAGATTTAGACATCGTGTAGCTCAGTTTAATGTGTAGTTATTGTATTTAAAATCTACATTTACTTTAATATGCCTTTAATATTCAGACCTATCCTATCCTCGCGCTGGCCCTCGCGGCGTAGGGGAGCGTCCCCCGGGTGGCGGATGGGGGGATGGTCGGTAGTACAGCCTAGCTACGCTACCGGCTAAGTCCGAGGGACTCGCTGACCAACGACGGGTGTGGTCCTCCAGCAATATGGGGGTTGTGCGGCGGGTTAACACCCCTCCCACGTAAAAATCTTTATGTTACGAAACTGAGTACGAGAAATAGAAAATCCGATCCCAAAAACGACGACTTAAGGCATGGTTTAAAGGACCTACGATTAGCTACTTGGAATGTTCGCTCTCTGTTTCGGCCTGGTGCCGTCTACCAGGTAAATTGTGAGTTGTTCAGATACAATATAAAAGTGGCTGCACTCCAAGAAGTAAGATGGCCGGGCAAAGGAGAGTGCAATATTGACGACAACGCGATATTATTTTATAGCGGTAATGACGCTGGACACCATACACACGGTACTGGATTCATAGTCGCCAAAGATTTCATCCATAATGTCATTCGTTAC
The DNA here is from genome assembly GCF_905220415.1 of Colias croceus. Lineage (NCBI taxonomy): Eukaryota > Metazoa > Arthropoda > Insecta > Lepidoptera > Pieridae > Colias > Colias croceus. The sequence goes on along the minus strand of NC_059558.1, from coordinate 1,958,884 downwards.
GATGGTATATCCGACCGAATATCAGTACTTCGCCTCAAAGGTCAATTTGCTAATATATCCTTGGTAAACGTATACGCTCCAACAGAATTAGCGGAAGACGAAACCAAGGATCAGTTTTACGAACAGCTTGAACTACTATACGACCAACTACCGAGCTACGATATTAAAATAGTACTTGGGGATTTTAATGCCAAAGTTGGACGAGAGACGATTTACGTTCCCACAATCGGACTACATAGCAAACATGCATTCTCAAACGATAATGGGTTAAGACTCATAAGTTTTGCTTCAGCCAAGGCTATGGTGATCAAAAGCACTATGTTTCCGCACAAGGACATTTATAAGGGAACTTGGCGATCCCCGGATGGACACACCATTAACCAGATCGATCACGTAGCGATTGATGAGCGTCACAAAAGGACCATCGAGGATGTTAGAACCTTTCGCGGAGCAGATTGTGACAGTGATCACTACATGTTAGGAATTAAACTAAAGTTTAGAATCAGATCAGTAAGAAAACACATACCAAAGGCAGACGAAAGGATTGATGTAGATAATTTAAAAACACAGGATATAAAACAAACATTTCAATTAGAGTTAAGCAATAGATTCAAAGATTTAGATACTACGGAAAGCATTGACAATGTATGGGATAAAATAAAGAATACCACAAAAGAAATTGGATTTAAAGTTTTAGGGAAAGTCAAAAGAAAAAAGCGAAGGAAGTGGTGGAACCAAGAGTGTGAAGGCAAAATGGTAGAAAAAAGACATTATAAGATCTTGGCAGAGCAGGACAGGCAATGGAACGTAAAGTACATGGAATGCGGCTCACAGCTAAAGAAAGCGATCCGCAGAGCCAAAAGACAGCATCTCGATGGCCTCATACAAAGCATGGAGACTTTTATACGCGCTGGTGAATCGAGGAAATTTTATAAGGAAATGAAAACCACAAAAAAAGGTTATCAACCTACTACGCAAATGCTGGAGGACGTTAATGGGAACCTCATCACCGACAGCGAGGATATTAAGTTGGCATGGCGAGATTACTTCCAGAGCCTACTCAACTGCCCACCTCCTCAAGCGGAAATCATCAGGGAGAAGGATGACAATTACGAAGATGTACCCCCTCCCACATTCGCAGAAGTGCACAAGGCAATTATGCGGCTGAAAAATAACAAAGCACCAGGTATTGACGGCGTGCCTTCTGAAGTGTGGAAGCAAAGTGGAGCGGTGGTGCAATCCAAGTTATATGAAGTCCTCAGAAAGATATGGGATGAACAGATACAGCCGAAAGATTGGAATACGGGAATAATATGCCCAGTCCACAAGAAGGGTAACAAGAAAAAGTGTAGCAACTACCGCGGGATTGCTCTGTTGCCAACAGCGTATAAGATCTTTTCGTACATACTGCTAGATCGACTGGAACCTTACGCGGAAAGAATTCTCAGCGATTATCAGTGTGGGTTTCGTCGGAACCGAAGCACGATCGACCAGATTTTCCTTATCAAACAGATAATGGAAAAGAGATGGGAATATGCTCAGAGCATGCACGCGCTGTTTGTGGACTTCGAGAAGGCATACGATAGCATTGATAGAGGCGCCCTGTTTGCTATCTTAAAGGAGCTTGGTATCCCAATCAAACTGGTGGATCTAATAAAGGTGGCTATTGGGGAGAGTAGCATGCATGTAAGGGTAGGTAAAGAACTCACAGAAGGCTTCGCGGTGTTCACCGGATTAAAACAAGGTGACGGCCTGTCACCTGTGCTATTCAATTTAGTACTGGAATATATCCTGCGTAAAATGCTTGCATTGGATTGGGGAGTGTCACTGAATGGAAAGCATAAGGTGATTGGGTATGCTGATGACCTCGCATTGTTAGGTGAAACCCGCGACGAAGTGAGCGAAGCCGCGAGTATCTTGAAAGAAGAAGCGGAAAAGGTTGGACTAAAAATCAATGCCAACAAAACGGAATATCTCCACATGAAGCGGTATAGAGATACACGAGCCCAACGCCAAGACCTACAGGCTGGAGATACGACGTACAAAGGAGTTGCTAGTTTTCGATATCTGGGTTGCACTATAACTGACTCACATTCCAGGGAGGAAGAAATTAATATCCGTATCCAAAATACCCTGAAATGTGGCGCAGCTTTGCATAAGGTGCTCGCGTCCAGGCTTCTGAGCAAAAACACCAAATTACGTATATACAAAACGGTCATAAGACCAATACTTATGTATGGGTGTGAAGCCTGGACCCTGACCCAGAATGAAGAACGCAAGCTTTTAGTCGCCGAAAGAAGGCTTCTTCGCAAGATCTTTGGTCCCACCAGACGAGAGGACGGAAGCTGGAGAGTCCGAACAAATGCCGAACTTGAAAAACTAATGGCCGAGCCAAATATACTTGGAGAAATAAAAGCACAACGGCTCCGTTGGCTCGGTCATGTAGAAAGAATGGGTGAGGAACGAGGACTGAAGAGGGCATACTTGGGGCGACCCCTGGGCCGACGGCCGGTTGGACGACCTAAGTATCGCTGGCGCGATCGAGTAGAGGTGGACCTGCGCGTGCTACGAGCCAACAATAATTGGCAAGAGACCGCTCAGGACCGGGGAAGATGGAGAGTTCTCGTCTCAGAGGCCAAGACCCACTTTGGGGTTTCAGCGCCAGAGGAGTAAGTAAGTATTCAGACCTATCACCAAACCTACCTGTATGTACAAGTAAAATTACAAGAAACTAGAATTCAAGAGAAAACATTTCGTTCCGACAGTCCATCGCAAAAACCTTTTAATGTCTTATGTTTTTATTTATTTGCTTTTATATGAAGCGTAGGTAATAACAGATGGATTAGGGCGCGGTAAGTCAACAAGAAATTTATTCTATACATACTAATAATTAAATTGGAGTGTCTGTTTGTAGTATTAAAATAACGTATTCTAAATGCGTATGGAGGGATAGGTATACGATACATAATATTTATACCAACGTACTCTATACAATTTTTGTCTGTCTGTCTGTTAGTTCCAACCTATCTGTCCATTGCTAAATTTAATTTTGACGGAACTTTCACTGACTATCTGTCAGTGAAGTAATAAGGTGTAAGTTGAGCTACCTACTTTTTATTCTGATATTCATAAGTATTGTATTGGAACCAAAAAAGTAAAAACGGAAAAACTTAATTAAGCGGGTGAAACCACGGGACGCAGCTAGTTTGTAATATCACACTTGGAGTATTATTTACTTTACCTCAATTTCTACCGCCTTTGAAGATAGAAAAGTTATATAAGATTTCGTTTTTTATAAACTTGATGGAATTCTTCAAATTAGGAGGCTGTTGGATCGAGTGTTTATTTAATGTTTTCATATCTACACTAATATTATAAAGCTGAAGAGAATATTTGTTTGAACGCGCTAATCTCAGGAACTACTGGTCCTTGGTCTAAAAATTCTTTCCGTCTTAGATAGCCCATTTATCGAGGAAGGCTATGTATAGGCTATATTTTATCATCACGCTAAGACCAAAAGGAGCGGAGCCACGCGGGTGAAACTGCGGGGCACAGCTAGTCTTTTTATAGAGTTACCTACGATTTTGATGATTTTTTATTTTATTGGGAATCTGGCACGTCTTATGTGGTTAAGTGTAGTACCTAGAAAATAAAATTAATGAAGTGGGCATTAGTATTATTTCCTAAAAGAAAAGTGAAAAAGAAAACCGTTACGTTTTCGTATGGAATTTTAATATTTTAACTCAAACTTTGTTAGCAAATTAAATATTTTTTAATCTTAATCTTATCTTAATCTTAATCTTATCTTATCTTATCTTTCTTATCTTATATATTATATAAATCTCGTGTCACAATGTTTGTCCTCAATGGACTCCTAAACAACTTAACCAATTATAATACAATTCGCACACCATGTGCAGTTCGATCCAACTTGAGAGATAGGATAGTTTAAATCTCAAATCGTTTTAGAGAAAGCGGGCGAAGCCGCGGGCGGTAAGCTAGTATAATATAATATTCTTAGCTTTTTTATGTCTTTATCGTAAATATACAATAACTACCTACACATTATATAGGTCATAACCATCCACAAATAAAATTATCCGAACAGAATAAAATCAGAGCAAATTTTATTAACACAATAAGCTGAACATTATCTTCATTCTATCATTAAAATTCAATTATGATCGTAAAAATTAAAAATATCATAAAAATGCTTTCAACGTGTACTTAGAACGGAAATAATTATTGCTTTAATGAGTTTATATTAAAAGTTAGATGCGAAAGTATTTGTTTATTTTTATGAAGAGTATTTGGGAACCTATTTACACGCTTTATATTAGCTTCACCTGTATGTTTGTATGTTTGTAACCGACTTCTTTGGGCGCGATTTTGACCCACTTTAAACGGCCAGATTTCGTTCAAACTTTGTAGATTTATTGAGGACCGATGACAATACACTAATTTGATAAAATTTTCTATTTTTTAGTTCGGTTTTCTATAAAAAGCGTGTTTTTAGTTTTTTTAAACTATTATTATTTCTTTTAACGATTGATGTTGATTGATTTTATATGTGTATTGCAACGTAGGTAGGTATGTCATGCTGTATGCAGTATGCGTTTTAGGATTTAGGAATTATAATAAAAATCTTTATTGACGAAAAAATATTTTATATAATGCTAGCTTTCCGACCGCGGCTTCGCCCACTTTGTCTAAAATATAATCTATACTAATATTATAAAGCTGAAGAAGTTGTTTGTTTGTTTGAACGCGCTAATCTCGGGAACTACTGGTCCGATTTGAAAAATTATTTCGGTGTTAGATAGCTCATTTATCGAGGTTGGCTATAGGCTATATACCATCACGCTACGACCAACAGGAGAGGAGCCACGGGGGTGAAACCGAGCGGAGCGGCTGGTAAATCATATACAAAAACCTTCCTCTTGAATCACTCTATCTATTAAAAAAAACCGCATCAAAATCCGTTGCGTAGTTTTAAAAATTTAAGCATACAAAGGTACAGAGAAAGCGACTTTGTTTTATACTATGTAGTGATAACATTCGCTTAATAATTGACCTATTTATCAATTCCCTTCCAGTTCCATGTTATTATAAACGGACTATTGTATACTAAAATGCCGTTGTATTTTTTGTAAAACAAATGAACGCAATATGTTTATATGAATAACAATTGAAAGGCGTGTACGAGCCTTTTGTTTATTTTCGAGTGTAATAAATTTACTTTTAGGTCACTTTGCTCCTACTATTCAAACTCGTATTAAATTAAAACAAAAAATATTAGGTAGGTTTATACTAGGGGGTGTTATTACGTCTATACCAAAAAGGGCAAGAAATATTCATTTTTAATGTAGGTAACACCTAAAAAGTAGGAAAATAATCGAATATAAAAAAGCAATACTGCAATAGTACTAAGGTAAGAAAAGGGTAGTTAATTAATACCCCAGCCTCCGGAATCATAGAGACAATAGAAAATATATTGTGTCGTGGTCTCATTGGGCCGCTCGGTGGTCAATGGGTTAAAAATAATAAAATATGAAAATTGTAGGTATGCGTTAACTTTATTTTACACACAACTTATGTTAATTTAAAACTACCCTTCCCAACATAAAACAAGCTCAATCTAAACACTAAAGATAAGTAATCTGCAACTAGTAGGGGACAATGTTTTATGTGGCACTTATAGTGACCTTACAAATGGCTCGGAGGCGGCTTTGGACGACTTTCGTCACGTTATGAGCTATTCATGTCACTTTACCGTCATTCTGAAAATACGACTCACGTAATTATGTTCTGGCGAAGTGTCTTAAATGTGTAGAGATGTGTTATTTAAGCCATATACTACGGTCTATCGTACAATTAATTAACTGTTCATACTTGTAGGTACCTACTTGCGCAGGTCAATCGAGCAAAGGTAGACTCAAAAAAAATTACACGTCTATCCCACACACATAATGGTCTATGTACAAATGGATCTTTCAGGTTTACCGTAGTGTGTGTAGTAGCCATTATAATATGTATACCAATGCAGATAGCGTTGCTGACTTCAAACCGCTAGCTAATAGCTACCTGTAGGATGGAGGTAGGACCTGTACCTAGTTTTGCCGGAAATTGAGGAAACTCATTTTTGCCCTTTAAACCCACTTTCCGATCTTAGATCGGCCGTAATTTATTTTTCTTCTCTTTTTTGTTATATTCTCTTCTTTTTACAATTGATTTCATTCTACGTTATTTATGTTCTGTTTCCAAAGCTATTTGTACTAGACTTATATCTTACTTAATGATCTAAGTTACTAGACTATAATAGTAGTTCCAATGGAATATTTGAATCAGTTTACTTTTTAATTCCTGATCCTAGATCATAATAACTAATTAGTAGGTACCTACTGCTGTATTAAATTTCCGTCAGAATTTTAGCTTTGTCAATAATTTCTCATTTTATTATATACACACACGCGTATATTGTTCAAACATGCCACCACGTACGAAGTATCATCAATTATCTCATTTTCACAAAAGAGCCCAAATATTGTCACAGCTAAACAAAATGTCTGCTACATGCCATGAAAAGCAAATTAGCCAAAATGGCGGACGTGTGCGAAATTTTCAACGCATCGTACGACTGAACATGCGTTTAAAAGACAATAAAAAGATCTGAATTATTTATTGCGTTGTGTTTACGTAATCTAAATTTTACTTGAAGATATTTGAATTCATGTAATGGTTGGTTTACACGGTATTAAGGTTTAAAGACATTTATTCCCATTAAGACATAAAGTCACTTACATGAGAAACTTAAATTTTAAACATAGGTATTTATAAAAAATATCATTCGTTAGATAAAAATTTAGAGTAAGTTACATACTATGTATAAACATAAGTTTAGGTTAGGTACTCATTCATTGCATTCAAAGTTTGAGCGTGTGGTCTTCCAGGATGTGTTTCGCTAATTGTTTTTTGAATACAATGAATGAGTTTACACTTTTTAATTTGCTTGGCAATCCGTTATAGAAACGTGCTCCCTCGTATGTTGCCGTTCGCCTTCCATAATTCGTTCGGATCTTCGGGAGGGCAAGATAGCTAGCTCGTCTATTAGGATAGTGGCGATTTGATGTTGAGAATATTATATTTGTATTTATGTTTTTATGTAGCGCTTTGTGGATGAACATACACGTATTATAAAAGTATAATTGTTTTAAATTCATTATTTTAGTATCGTCGTAGATTTTATTTGTAGAAGTTAAAAAAGGATATTTAAAAATGGTTTTAATAATTTTATTTTGTAAAATTTGTAGTGGCGCTAATTTATTTTTGTAAGCGCTACCCCATACTTCTATTAAATACATTAGGTGAGGTTTGACTAACGTGTTGTAAATGGTGTGGCGTAATTTATGAGGAATGCAAGAAGTGATATTACGCAGAGATCTAAGAAGTGCTGATAATTTATTTTTTAGGTGGTCGATGTGATAATTCCATTTTAGAGAGCTGTCGATTCGCAAACCTAGGTATTTCTCGTGGGTTTTATGTTCTAATACAACACCATTAATTTTAAGTGGAGCGTGTGGTGGAATAATTTTGTTCTGAGCTTTGAATTTAATATAACACGTTTTAGATATATTTATTGTTAGTAGATTGTATTGAAACCATTTATTTAATTTATTTAAATCATTTTGTGCTTGCTTTATCATGTCATGTATAGAGGGACCAAAATAAAACAGACAGGTGTCATCCGCATAAAGTGTTAGATGACCATTTAGTTTTAAATCTTGTAAATTATTAATATAAATTAAAAAAAGCAATGGGCCTAGAATCGAACCTTGTGGTATGCCACACGTAATTGGTAAGGGAATGCTATTGTAGTTATCTATTTTAACGATTTGTGATCGATTTTTTAAATATGATTTCAGCATGTCTAGTGCTTTACCAGTAATGTTAATGGATGCTAATTTCTTTATTAAAAGTTCGTGAGAAACGGTATCGAAGGCCTTTTGTAGGTCAATAAATACTCCCAAAACTAAATTTTTTGCGTCAATGTTCTGTTTTATTTTAGTAGTCAGGTCTATAGTCGCTGACAGAGTGTTACTTTTTGGCTTAAAACCGTATTGACGCACTGAAATAAAATTAAATGAGTCTAAATATTTTTCTAATCTCGTGTGTAAAATTTTCTCTAATATTTTTGACAACACTGGCAGCACCGAAATTGGCCTATAGTTACCAGGTTCAAATTTTGAACCACTCTTATAGATAGGAGTTACCTTCGCTATTTTCAACGAATCCGGAAAACGTCCTTGACTTATAGCTTGGTTGAAACAATCGCTTAAGGTATGATTTAATTTTTCTTTAATGCATTTAATTGCTTTTGTGGTAATACCATCAAGACCTGTACTACAGTTTGAATTAAGGTTATTTATAATTTTTAAAATTTCATTAGGTGTACAGGGATCAAAAGTGGATAATTCGTACTTTTTTGATGGTGATTTAGGTAAGGTTGAGGAAGAGTTGGTTTGATATTGTAGGGGTATTAAATTTGCTAGACGAGATCCTATTGTAGAAAAATATTGATTAAATATCTGGCATATTTCATTTGGCTCGGTAATATATTCAGAATTTATAAGTAATTTAGTAGGTAAAGTACATTTTACAGTTTTGTTATTAGCTAATTTATTTACTAAATTCCATAATTTCTTGGGTTTTTTTATATTCCTTGTAAATTCTTGGTAATAGTAAGAATCTTTTGTGTCTTGAATAAATTTTTTTACCTTTATTTTTTGAGTGTTAAATTTTATTTGAAGGTTTTTATTTTTAGGGTTGTTTTTTAGTTGAGACCATAATAAATTTCTTTCGTTAATTTCTGTTAAAATTGCTTTGTTTATCCAGTCTTTTCGGGGCAGATTTAGAAATTTAGTTTTAGTAATCTTACTTTTATCTATAATAGATTTAATTTTATTTTCTAATATTGTATAATCTTTGTTTATTTCAGTATCAACTATGGAGTCAGACAGGGATGATAATCTTTCGTAATTAATTGCTTTATATTGAGTTTTAACACTTTTTGGGGGTAAATATTTTTTTAATTCTACGTATATGTGCTTATGGTCGGAAATACATGAGTTTATTATTGCGAAATGAAAATTATCATTTTGAAGGTTCGTACTTACATGGTCAATGATAGATTTTTTTGAGGAGTCTCTTGTGCTGTATTTTTTAGTTAGTTTATTGAGTAATATATGTCCATTACACTTAAGAGTATATTTGTATAGTTTGGTATTTTTATCTTTTGTTAACAAGTCGATATTAAAATCTCCAAAAATAATAGCTCTGTGCCTTTGTTGTAATTGCGATTCATACATTTCAAGGAATTTTTGACAGTTAGTATAGCCCGGTTTATAGATAACGCCTACATCAATTTTACATCGTTCTAAACTTATCCATAAGTAATTGTTCCCTTCCTCGTATCGTGATTCAATAAGATTGTGTTTTAAATCGTTGTGGATGTATGCTGAGACTCCACCTCCTCTTGCGTCAGTCCGGTAGTTAAAATAATGTGTGTAGTTATCAATATTTAATTCTGAAGCTTGCGCATCAGAATTTATCCAAGTTTCAGTAATTAGAATTACGTGGATAGGTTTTATTAATGAGCTCAGGATACATTTTACTTCATCTAGTTTACCTTTTTTTCTTATGCTTCGCGCATTGAAGTATATAAATCTAAGCCTGGATCGGGAGAGTTGCAAATTTTCATAGCTGTCTAGTATTTCGTAGGAGTTGATATTTTGGTTGTTTGTCTTTAAATTTATTTCTAGTTTTTTGACATAATTTTCTTTATAGTAGGCATTCCGTTAACGTATTTTATTGTGAGATCTGTTTCTCCTTCACCAATGCGACGGTTTAGTTCATCCTGTAAACTTTTAAGATATTTTTCCTGAGCTGGCGTTTGATCACTAAAAGCTTTAATATTGTTGGGTAGTTTATTTTTGTTACGTAGGATTATTTTAGCAGATTCAATTGTGTCATAGCAAACCTTTATTCTACGATTTTTCCCCGGTGAATACTTGCCAATTCTATATATCTTTACTGGCTTCGGTAGGTCTGAACTTATTAGCGAGGTAATTTTTAAAATTTCGTAGTTGTCTTTAGATATCCTCTCCTCTGAGTTATAAGATGTCGATTCTGGGAAACCAGCAAAAATTACATTTTTTTCGCGGCTTTTTCTGTCTCGTAGTTCCTTGATTAAGTGTTCATTAATATGTAGTTGATTTTTAGACGTAAAACCCGATGGATTGGATGACTGATTTATTGATTGAAGATTTAACTCCAGTGATTTTATTTTACTCTCACCCTGGTTGATCTGGGATTCTAATTGAGAAATAGTACTCTTCAATATGTTTTGTTCAGTAATTATCATACATGCTGATGACTTAATTTCATTGATTTGATTCGTATTTTGGCGAATTAAATTCAAGGATTGTTCGTTGGACGATTTAATTAGATATTTTGTGCTTAGTGCTAGTCACATAACAAAGCCCCAACAAGTGAGAAGTAACCGATTCATTGTAGCTAGTAGAACGTATTACTTAGTAACCTGCCATTAGATTTTCACTCACTTTTCGAGCTGCTTACATGGTCAGCAAGCAACATCTTCGCGGTTGGGTATCGATTTTACTTATCAAACACTTGTAACATTGCGATTTAGCATTAGTGACAAGCACTAAGCATTTAGTTAGTAAGCCCATATAAACCGGCCATTGTCAAACTCAAAGTCAATCTATATGTAGCTTGTGTAGCTGGAGCCCGTGGCTTCACTCGGATATAAAAGCTGTAGTCCTAATTATTTACTTTGCTCCTATTTATTGCAATTTTTACTAATGTAGTCGTTGTCAATCAATTTTGGAAGTCGTACAATATTGTCACAATATCTAAGGTCACAATGAATACAATAATTGAAACATAAAAAATGTGTGTGTGTACTAGTGTACACACGTAAGAAGTGAAACTTCTTTATGACCTTATCTTTCAAAAAATAATTTACTATATGCAACTTTACAGAAATACGTCGAATCACGCGTGGTAGAGATAACAAAAAGATGGCGCGTAACGAAAAAATGTTACTAATTTTTTTTCCAACCCCGGTAAAGAAGTTTCACTTCAATTTAATATTGTGTTATCGTTGTTGTTGTATAAATTATAATAATTATTACAATGCAGATTTTCCGAAAGTATGTATAATGGAATGCGGGTGAGAGTGTTTGCGATGAATATCTCAAATGTAATGTAATACTGAATGTTACCTACAAATCTGTAATACTTATTTATTATACTATGTACCTACCTCTCAGTGTTTTATTATACTAGGTACCTACCTCTCTTTTATACATGATGTTGTTGTTTATTTATGTTGGAAAATGAATTAATTCTACACTTTATATTAATTATTTACTTTGAATTTTATATAATATTATGTAGTCAATTTTAAGGTAACGTTTTAATTTTATTTGTTTAGATTTCAATTAATTTTATTTCATTTGATTGATATATTGTTATTTAAGTTTTATCAAGTGATTATTTTAAAATGTAATTTATAAGTTAAAATGTATTTAGTTAATCTGTTTATTTTTATTATTATTGTTTTTTTGTAATTTTTGTAGTGCATGCAGTGCTCATTTTTTATTAGTTGTCATCACGTCCCATATTTTTTGTGTATTTTTTATGTAAATATTGATGTACAGCTGCTAATGAGCCTTAATAAAATAAAAAATAAAATAAAAAAAATACTATATATGAACGAATGAATAAATAAATCGAAAAAAATAAGGTTATTCATCTCTTTTTAAATTACCAAGACGTTAACATGATATGAAATGACCAATGAATGACCAAGGCGTGAAAGAAATTATATTTGAGAGAATGATGACATTGATTTATATGTATACTATGACCTATTTTCAGACTCTTCAGTTATTATTCATTGTTTTACATAGGACTAGAAATTTACGTTCTATCTAAATAATCTACCTCTTTGCAAAATTTTATCCGCATTAGTTTTAATGTTTTGTTAGCTGTTTGAGCATGATAGAGCAAACAACCTTCTCCTGCCTTCTACCTGTTTTATTTCAACCAAACATAATTAAAAGACCGCCTCCTTGGTACAGTGGTTGACGCGTGGGCGTAGCACCGAGGGGTCCTGGGTTCGATTCCCGGTGGAGACGAAGAAAAAAAAATGTCTCGGTCTGGTAGGACACGGAAGGCCGATCACCTACTTGTCTACTATCTATCTATCTACTATGTGAAACAGATGTATAATGCATCTGGCATCTGCTCCTTACTCTACTAAGGGGACGCGGGACTTCACATTCATGTGTTGCTACAAGTACCTAAATACGCGTTAACCTAAACACCCCTTTTATAAAGGTGGTATATAGATATTTATTCTTCGTTAAAAACTGCAATCAAAAACAGTTTTATATTGACTGAAAATTTATTTTATTGTTTATCTGAAATTTAAATATCAAAAGCTGGGGCGAAACGTATGTGCTGAATAAATAAATATTTATTTTGTACTAGTTTCAGGTCGTGGCTTCACTTGATACAACTTGGCGAATCCATTGCAGGCGAAGAGGTTCCAGGTTCGATTTCCGATCATAAAATAATAACATTTCATTATCAATCAAATAATAGGTATGTGTTAAAGAAACTTTTATTTCCTTGTAAACCCCGAAAAAAACCTTCTTATATACCGAGCAATTCGAATCCGAAAATAACACACGAACCATAAGCTGACGAATATCGCAAAATCTAAAAAGCAAAGAAACCTACTAATTATCATGCTGAACTCTAACCCTTTGTGCTAAAGGCGATATTAGCATGGCAGGTGGTAAAACTTGAGTCAAAGGCTGAATTCGTAACAAGCCGCAATGCCTTGCTTTGTCTAGCTTTATCACAGTCATTATCCTACTTATAAACAGTTGAACGTAGTTTGAAATGTGTTTGTTTGCGTATAATTATGCTACTAGGTGCATCCCGATGCTTCTCTAGGGTGGTGCCTGGATAAATTCTTCAGACAAAATTGTTTGTGCGATAAGCGATTATAAGATGATGCAGTGCAGTGATTGTAATATGTAAGTATATAGAATTTGTTAATTAAAATTAATGTGTTGATAAAGTTTTAACAAAGATTTATATAAATATTCATCTCTGACAATAGAAGAATATAATTGGCAAGTTATTTTCTCTTATGTCTTTAAATCCATACTAATATTATAAATGCGAAAGTAACTCTGTCTGTCTGTCTGTTACTCAATCACGCCTAAACTACTGAACCAATTTTGATGGAATTTGGTAGAGAGATATTTTGATACCCGAGAAAGGACATAGGCTACTTTTTATCCCGGGAAAATGACGCAATCCCGGAAATCCCACGGGAACGGGAACTATGCGTGTTTTTCTTTGACTGCGCGGGCGAAGCCGCGGGCGAAAACCTAGTTTCAAATATTTGCTATTAGTTATTCACTCGTCCTTATTATAATTTTTTTTATATTTTGGAACGCGACTAAAGTCAAATCACCAATCAACATTTAGTTGATACGTGTAATATTCAAGACCAAATATAAAAAATAAAATATATGTAAAACTTGATGATATTTTCGATTATCCTGTTTGATCAAAAACATAAAATATTGAAATTGACTCGATAGAAATAATTCACGAAGTTACCTCTAAATTTCACACTTTGACGTTTTTTACTTGACATGGTTATGCCTAGGTATTATGTTATTTTTTTCATAAACAATTATATTGAAACATTTGTGAGAACTTTGTTATACCACTTTTGTCTAATTACTTTTAGTTTTGATTTAATCACGATAAAACACTTTTGGCGCTTACTATATTTTTAATTACGCAAGAAATCATCTTGCATCGCACGTTCTAGGAGCTTCAAACATAATTCTATTTCATACATCAGACGCTATCGCTCCGTTGAGACGAGTAGACCATGCTTAAATTGCTGTGCCGCGCGCCGATTTTTTAATAATATTGTTTCAATATTGTTTTTTTGAAAATGGTAAACAACAAAAGAACATTGAAACTTCAGAAACGAGAACTAAAAGAGATTCATATTTAAATGATATCTAACTAATTTTCAAAGATAAGTATAGTATTGTAATCATATTAATAAATACCTAATTATTATTTATAATAAATAATAATAATTATTATTTATTAATATGTATTAATAAAAAATACGACTTTCGATTCATTTCAGAAACTTTATGCAGGTGAGTTTAGATATTACATAAATATGTAATATCTAATAAACACTCACACGAATTTATGCAAATGCATAAATTCGTTTCCGTGGGCTGAGTATTGACGCGACGATCTTAGGTATACAAACATATATATAGGTATATATTATATGGATACAAATATTTCATTCATAGTGTTACATCAATAAAATCAAGAAAGATTTTTATGTACCTAGTATATTTTTTTATTGATTACTTATTAGTTATTACCATTACTACTATGATTACCTACTACCTATTTGTAGATTCCTATGGTTGTTCCAGTAAATAACGTAAATAGGTTGTGAATAGTAGATATATAATTATAATATAATATATTCACAATCTGTTTTATAATAATCACTGGTGCAGTGAACTCCCATAAATAATTATAATCCATACTATAATATTATAAATGCGAAAGTAACTCTGTCTGTCTGTCTGTTACTCAATCACGCCTAAACTACTGAACCAATTTGCATGAAATTTGGTATGGAGATATTTTGATACCCGAGAAAGGACATAGGCTACCTTTTATTGCGAAATACATATGTACCACGGGCGAAGCCGGGGCGGACCTCTAGTAAATTATTAATTATATACCTGCTCATTATTTGAAATCTATCGTAAAATTAAATAAAATAAGTAACTTTACTCGTCTAAATATTTGTATATATAAAAATGAAACCCGTTTCGCGTTGTCACGGTGTCACGTGTGAACGGCTGAACCGATTTCGATAATTCTTTTTTTATTGTATCCCTTGAAGGATGAAGGATGGTTCTCATGTAGAGAAAACGTAAATATGTACGGGCGAAGCCGGGGCGGACCGCTAGTTACAAATAAAATACATATATCATTCATAGGTAACACGCGAAACGGAGCGCTCTCGATTGCGCTCATATGAAACAACATTCAGTACAATGCCTACATACGAAATCCAATAAGAGAAATTTCGCGACAGTCCTGCGCGTGAATCAAAAGATGGAATATCCATTTTTGGAGCGCCGGTTTCAAGCGACGGTGATAGCAGCAATTGCGCGCGACGCGACGCGACGGCGACCTTGCCACTCCTATATTATAAACAAACACTATGAATAGGGTTGCCAACTTTTTTTACAAGAAATAAAGTACGTATATTCATTATCAGGTCTCTCTCTCTCTCTTGTCGGTCCCTCATGTCTGAGGATCGTGGTCAGCATCAGGGTTGCATCTGGAGCGGATGATTTGCCTCCACCGGTCTCTGTCCATGGCGTCTCTTAATAATAATAATAATAAAGCCTTCTTTATTCCATAACTCAAATTTTACATTTCAAATGGTGTTAGTATTATTAGTAGGTATATTATTATGCTAGTTAGTAAGTGTTAGTTTTATTGTTTATTTAGTTGAGGTATGGATCTCGTTGAGTAAAGGCCTCCTCCATTTTCTTCCAAAGATTTCTGTCTTTTCCCTTATAAATCCAATTTTTCCCCGCGACCCCTATAAAATCATCAGACCACCTTTTGAATGGACGTCCAACATTCCTTTTGCCCGAAACTGGTCCCTTCCATCTGGTAGTTAGCAGTGTCCACCTTTTGTCAGTGTAGCGCGAAATGTGACCTGCCCATTGCCACTTAAACTTCAAGGCGTGGGTAAGTGCGTCTAAAATTTTTGTTTTTTGGCGTATTGTTGTGTTACTTATTTTGTTTCTAATGTTTATATTTAAGATACTTCTCTCCATTGCCCTTTGTGTTGTATTTAATCTTTGTTTTACTTTATTAGTGTAGGTCCATGTTTGACAACCATACAGTAGACTAGGCAAGATACATGTATCCATTACCGTTCTCTTTATCTTCATACTGTAGTTCCCTTTTAGTATTTCTTTATGTGACCAAAACTTTTTCCATGCAATATTTATTCTTCTTTCTACCTCTTCTTCGTTATTGTTTCTATTAAATGATATTTGTTTCCCTAAATATATGTAATTATTGACGTATTCTATCGTGCCTCCATTTATGTTGATAGGTATTTTAAAGCTATTGGTAATAATTTTTGTCTTACTTCTATTCAACTGTAAACCTACTTTGTCACTTTCTTTATCTAGCTCCCGGAGCATTTCTTGTAATTGTTTGGCTGTTTCCGAGAATAATATGATGTCATCTGCAAACCTGAGATGCGTCAAGCGTCGTCCATCAATATTGATACCATATTTTGCCCACTGTAAGTTAGAAAATATACTTTCCAGCACTGCTATGAAAAGTTTAGGCGACAAAGGATCGCCTTGTCTAACTCCCCTTTCTATTCTAATAGGATCACCTCTTCTTTCTAGTTTTACCTTACTGGTACTGTTGGAGTATATGCATTTTATAATGTTAATGTATTTGTCTTCCACGTTTGATGTTCTTAGTGCGTTCCATATTGAATTGTGGCTAATGCTATCGAAAGCTTTACTATAATCGATGCAGGCTATGTAAAGAGGCATATTATATTCTTCGTATTTTTGGATTAGTTGTTCCACTGTATGAATATGGTCGATTGTACTAAAACCTGAACAGAAACCCGGCGTCTCTTACGACCGTGTAAAAAAAAATATTAAACAGTATTTATTGTAGTGTGTGCCCTCTGACTAAATAAAAAAAAATTGTGAGCGTCTAAATGTAACACATTATATCTGTCTATATTATGTGTCTGCACTTTGATGCTGAAAACAGTCTTTTGTATAAATACTTTTTATTTGTTAAACAGTAAAAAGTATAATTTAGTGAAAAACAGTAGAATACTGTTTGGCAACCCTAAGTATGAATACACTCGCGAATGCAAATTCGGGGATTTTCTAATTTTGCTAAATTTTTGCGTTTGTAGTAGTGTATGGTCAGCAAATAAAAAAAACAACATTTTATTTTTAGTTTTTATTATATATACAGGGTTACTTGTAAAACACCAGCAACCTCGCAGGACAAGATACCTTACATCATAAGTAACAACATTATATTGCTACATTCCTGGTACCACGAGAGCGGAGATAAATTGAGGTGCGAGCTTGCTAATGCACTTTGGTAAGGATCACATAATTAGTGAATATTAAATTACCATTATTTTAAATGCAACGCACACCACCCAAAGTCTCTTCAATGGAGGGTTCAACTACTGCTGTAAACCAAGTTTCGAGGACTAAAAGACAACGTACAAACAACTCCCCACACTCCCCGTCTCCGTCAACTGATAAGCAAGATGAAATCATGTCCATGCTCTCGAAAGTGCTTGCGGAGTTGAGCGAAATACGTAAAACAAATACCGAAATGAATGCATCCCTTGAGTACTACATTAAACAATACGAAGATTTAAACAAACGAGTTGTATCTCTTGAAAGCGAGAAGGCGAAAAGCGAAGATTATATAAAAAAATTGGAGAGCAAACTGGAAGAGTCAGATCGTCATAATCGAAGCACATGCCTGGAAATAAGGGGAATACCTGCGAAGCCCCGCGAATCTAAACATGAACTTTGTTCTATTGTAGAGAAACTTCATTCTAAATTACGAGTCGATTACCAACAAAGCGCTTTAAACAATTAATCAGCTACTGATAGACCTTTAATCATTGAATATTGTTCGACTATTACGAAAGCTAATATACTACATGCAAGTAAAAAATATAACGCGTCAAATACAACCGCCCGCCTCAACACTGCTCATTTAGGCCTAGGGGAAAATAGCTATGTGTACGTCTCAGAATATCTAACTCCAAGGACAAGACGGTTATACTTTTTGGCTCGGGATTTAGCAAAAACAAATAAATATGATTTCTGCTGGACCACGAATGGCCGGGTATTTATCAGGAAAAGTGAAGGTTCGCCTCCTATAATAATTAATAGTGAGCAGCAACTCGTCGACCTGAAACAAAAAAACGGGTTAATAAATACAGTGTAAATATGTTTCTGTGCACGATAATATGTAATTGTTGTTTACTATGTTATGTGTACTACTTGATATCTTCTAATATTATGTTGTTAAAAGTACCCTTTTTGTGTGAATATAAACTAAAAATACTTTCATACTTCATATATCTAATACTTCAAAACATTTCCACATACTTCTCACAAACCATACAAACTCACAGCACACTCAATCATCAAACACAATATCTATTATTAAACGCTATTAATACTAATATAAGACCAACCAGCACCTTTCATAATTTCATGTGGCATTATCTGAATTATGTTATTAAATATGGATAAAAATCAACAAGCTAATTTGTGCACATATATAGACAACTTCATTGTAACGAATGCTAGGAACTGCTTGCCAGAAGAGTGCAGGTCATTTGTCACTTTAACGAATAATTCTTTCAATATTCTAACGTTAAATATTAGAAGTATTAATAAAAATTATCCAGCTCTCGAAGTTCTTATACACAGATTAGACATACAATATGACATCATAATACTAACAGAGTGTTGGATAGACAATGAGAAGCCTTATCCGAAAATGTACAATTATAGCACATCGTCTACTAAAAACTGTCTAAATCAAAATGGAGGCATAATTGTTTACTCAAAAAGTGGTCTGGATATATCTATTAAAGAGCCACAATTTCAAGACGCTAACTGCCTTCTTTTGAATGTGGGAAGTGAAATTGCTATTGTGGCCCTATACAGATCACCATCCATTTCTGGAATAGATCCTTTTCTGCACTCGTTGGATTCAGTCCTTACCGCGGTTTCTAAATGCAAGACTATCTCGGTTATAGGAGATATAAATATTGACATCCATTCCAATAATACAGACAAACATTCTACCACTTACCTGGATTTACTAGCTAGTCATGGACTTCTAGCTAGTCACACGCTGATAACCCGTGGGAATAAGTGCCTTGATCATGTAATGCTCAAAACAAGGTGTCAATATATCACACTTATTATAGACACTTATGTAACTGACCATAAGCCAGTTATGTTAAATATACTAAAAGAGAAATCTAGTAAATTGAGCTTTAGTAGAACTATAACTAAAATTGACGTTATAAAATTATGCAATGATTTAAAGGCTGCCGACTTTAGTGAGGTTCTCGAAGCAATGGATGTAAATTTGGCGACAGATATTTTGTATAATAAGTTAATGAACCTCATGAAATATTGTTCTAAGACCTTTAAAATATCAGGTAAGCAACGAATACTAAAACCGTGGATTACGCCTGGAATTCTCCGTTGTATAAAGACTCGTGACAACATGCACATAAGACTGAAAGACGTTCCTAATAACCAAATTCTAAGGATTACTTACCTACGCTATAGAAACTTTTGTACGAAATTATTAAAAAATTTGAAAAGAGATTATTACAAAGCTGAACTTCTAAAACATCAAAACAACATTAAAAAAACATGGCAGGCAATAAAAAAAGTCACTAATACTGAAAGAGATGAAAACAAAAATGTGGGCCTAATTAAAGTAAAGGATAACCCAACTAGTTCTATCAACTTTATAAACGATTACTTTGTTAGCGTAGGAAAGACTCTAGGTGAGAAGATTAAAGCCACAGCTATGTCAAATAACATTAACCATTCTCTTTCACAAGCTAATTCCATTGTCATGTTAGAAACAGACCCAGACGACATACTTGGCATAATTAAAAATTTAAAGAGTGATTGTGCAGCGGGATATGATGGTATCACAGCGGAAATCATTAAGAGCTCGGCTACTGTGCTTGTGCCCGTCATAACCCACATTTGCAACCGAAGTATTACGACAGGGATTTTCCCTGATGCTTTTAAAACTTCAATAATTGTTCCTATTCATAAGGGTGGGTGCAGCGATAGTGTCGAAAACTACAGACCCATCTCTATTCTTCCAGTGTTATCTAAAGTACTTGAAAAAGTAATAAACAAACGACTAATGAGTTTTCTTGAAAAATACCAAATTCTATCTTCATCGCAATATGGTTTTAGGGAGGGCCGATCAACTGAAAATGCAGTATCTAATATCTCTGAATACATTGCTGATAACTTGGACAAACGAAAAAAAGTAGTTGGAGTTTTTCTTGACTTAGCAAAGGCCTTCGATACGGTTTCCATACCCGCCCTTGTTGATAAACTAGAGAAAGTAGGTATCAGGGAAAATGCACTGTCTCTATTTAAAGATTATCTGACAAACAGAAAACAAAAAACTAAAATTGGTGACTATATCAGTGAAAAACGGGAAGTTAGCTATGGTGTACCTCAAGGCAGTGTACTCGGCCCGAGTCTCTTTCTGGTCTACGTAAATGACCTCTTTAACATCTCCTTGAAGCAAGGTAAAATTTTCTCCTATGCTGACGACACAGCTCTAATTTTCACTGGGAACAGTTGGCAGGAGGCTCAGTCAAATGCTGAGGAAGGATTAAAACTGGTAATTACTTGGCTTCAGAATAATAAGCTCTCCCTTAATATAGCAAAGACCAAGTATATACTTTTCTCCCAAACGCGTAATCGTCCTGAGCAAATTTCATTGAAAGCACATCTGAGCTGCCAAATTTCTTCCTGTGCATGTCCTGAACTGGAACGCGTCACCTCCATCAAGTACTTAGGCATTATCCTTGACAACAGATTCTGCTGGAAACCTCACATTGAGTATCTAAGTAAGAGAATTCGAAAGCTCATTTATGTTTTTAAAAATCTCCGGGAAGTTGCAGATCGTGACCTAATACTTAAAGTCTACAATGCACTCTGTAAGCCACTACTAACTTACTGCTGCAGTTCTTGGGGAGGTGCTCCAAGTACCAATATGTTAATTCTGGAACGGGCTCAAAGAGCGGTATTGAAAGTCGCTATTTCCAAGCCTTTTTATTTTGGTACATCAGAGTTATTCGCTGAATGTCGGGTACTAACTGTAAGACAACTCTTTATTCAAAAAATTCTCTTAAATCAGCACCGATTAATCAGTTCTAACCCTATAGGTAAAAGAAGGAAAGATAAAGTCTTCTCTCATCCTAAAACAAGCACTAAACTTGCTCAACGCCAGCAAGCATTTCTTGGACCTCTCATATACAACAGAATGGCCAAAGATATTGCGGCTCTGCCTTCGATGTCCATAAGAGATGCCAACAGTGCCATACGAAATTGGTTGATTGAGTATGATTATGAAGCAATTGAGCAAATGCTTAAAGTTATAGTCTGAACCATTTTATTTTATTTTATCAGTCTTGTCACAAATCGCATACACACATACACACACACACACATGCACGCACGCATACGCACACACATGCACGCACGCATACACACACACACACACACACACATTCACACATAGTTAACACTTATAAATAAAGGCGTTAATATAGGCGCAGATTTCATTTAGTTTATAAATTAATAAATAAAAATGTAAATTTAATCTTAATATAATTTTTTATGTATAAGTAATTTTAATTGATAATAACAGATATTTTTTAATACCAATTATAATATAATGAGTACTTACCTTATTTGCAATTAGGAAGGGTTGCAGGCCTACGATACAAGCTGTCTTAGTGTAGGCCTGCAGTTCATATCTTAATCAACAGGTTCTATTATAATATCCTTGTATAATTTTTTATAGGATTAATTAATTAAGATAATGATTATGTATTTAATTGTATTTATGATGATGAATAAATGATTTGATTTGATTAATAATTGTTCTACGACTTTTGATATTTTGTTAGATTTTATTTTCATAAAAAAATAAATGTTCATTTCATTTTCCGTTTGAATATTATAAACTCTACGCGCATCACAAAAATTACGTAAACAAGAAGCGAACGGGAGGGGAAAGGGGGCATCGCGTCGCGGTTGTCCTTTCGATGATGAGTAGAACATAGACTTACAAACGTTAGGAGAGTACAATAAAAGCTTAAAAAATCATTTAAAAATAATTTATTTCGTTATGCCAACAGCCAAAAGTCGTAGAACAAATGTTACTATGATGTTAGCTATCTTGTCCTGCGAGGTTGCCGGTGTTTTACAAATAACCCTGTATATGGGATTTTAAATTAAACTATATGTGTTTCTCCTCTGAAAAAGATGAAACTTTATTTTAATATTTGCACATTTAACATACGTATAACTTTTACATTAACAATTAACAATATAAAGTTACAACACTTACACACAAATTAAACACTTCAACAAATATTATAACAATAATAACAAATAATAACAACAATCAACAAATACAAAATTTAACAATTACGTAATAATTATAACTTTTGAATGAAATGTGTGCTTTATGTTCTAACGGTACCAAGCGACTCACGGACTGCACGTGGTACCTGCGGACAGCGTAAACTGGTTTATTCTGGTTTTGTGCGTGTTTCCACTTTCAACTATCAAGTGACGATTTATTTATTTGTTTTGTTTCGTAATTATTATGGTCAAATATTAATAACGAAACAAATTATTATGGACACGATATTTTATTGTTTCACGGTAGTCGTTTTGTCGTTTGCTCAAGAACGTGAAATTGAATGATAATTTTTTTTTTTTATAAAGTCAAAACCATTTTCTTTCAAATAAAAACTTGTTTTTATTGAAAACAAAAATCAGAGTGTTGCTAGGAATAAGTATAAAATTAAATAGTAATGTAAGGATATCGAAACATTTTTGTATAGGCCTGAACGTTATAGTGGAAACGCGCTCTAAGATCTGAGTAATATACACACCACTAGATATGCAAATATTTCTCCAAGCTAATTTACCTTGTACTAATATTATACTAATATCACAGACTAATAATAATATACTATACACTAATATTGTACTAATATTGTAAATGTGAAAGTAACTCTCAATCACGCCTACTGAACCAATTTGCATAAAATTTGGTATAGAGATATTTTGATACCCGAGAAAGGACATAGGATAGGTTTTATCCCGGAAATCCCACGGGAACGGGAATTATGCGGGTTTTTCTTTGACTGCGCGGGCGATGCCGCGGGCGGAAAGCTAGTATATAATAAATATAATATAAAGTATAAACACAACAATTTAACATTCATTCAAATCATAGAAACAAACAGACATAAACAAACAGACAGAATTTTTTACGGATTCGTGCTCTATACTGTTTCCCTAATATCGTTTTTTTGAATATACATATTACATACGTATACACTTTTTTTACTGTTTTATTATATACGTATAGATTATCATCAATTCAATAATTATAAATAAAAATTAAAAAATAATAATAAATTATCATATTACATAATTTGCCATGATTTCAACTTCACTGTATACTAACTACCGAAAATACGCGTTGAACGCGCGAAGAATATTGTGTTTAATTTAGCGTCCGATGAACTTTACGTAAGTACGGTGAGCCGTGTATGATGGAAGAATGATTGCGCGCGGCATGGCGCGCTAGGGCGGGGCCCATAACTTTAGAAATTCTCTGGCTTTATGCCCACTCTTCAACGTAACCATCAAAGTACATCACATTGTACAATGTACAATTATTCATTTGAATAAACACATAAATTATTAGTTCCTTGTATTTTCTACGTAATAATTTATCAGGAAACTGCTTATTTTAATGTTTTATTAATTTATCCATATGCAGCATCGAATTTAAAATATCTGTAGATACATATTATATATTATATATATCGTCTGAGTGGTTCTAAGTCAAGTCGGAGTGAAATACGATCCTCCTAGCAATTGAACTCTGATATTATTTTTATATTGGAATTTATGTATTGTTTATTTACGCCCTTTTGCTGTAGCAAAATGATGGAGAAATAAATGTATTTTGATTTATTTGTATTACCTATAATGAATTATGATAAAGGTTACTTCGCCCTGGTTTCGTCCGGGTTGAGATTTACAATACTTACAAAAAACGATTTTGTATTCTCAAATAAATAACATAGACTTTCACAAAAATTTCAGGAATTTTCTACTCGAATATTTTATGCAATTAAAGATGGAGGCGCCAAGGTTCTTCACCCCGACTTCGATTCTACTTTACTACCGGAAAAGTACTGTGAAGTGTGAAAAACACACGAGTTTTCCTAATGTCTCGGCGTAGTTTGAACGTATTCATTTACAAAAACATGTGTGTTTATCAGCTGTTTCGTATCTATAGAATATAAATTTGCTTTTAGTTTTATAGCCTTTTATAGCATTCAAATGCTTTATAAATGAGAAATTTTTAAAGTATAGTAAAAGAACGATATTGAGGCGGGATTAGAGCCACATGAGCCACATGAGAAAATATATGAAGTAAGTACTATTTTATGAACCTGTACACCTGACATCTGAAAATTTGCCCATTGACCAAGCTAGCGTGTAGGCGTACGATGGTAGCACCACGTAGCACATACTAACACTACCCAATCGTCGACATCACAGAGTACTTTTTTATATATGTCGACATTTCATCCGTCAGAATAGGTGAGATCTGGCGGTAGGTACTGGGATCTTGTAGGTACTAATATTTTTTGTTACCTTTATCATAACAGAAGCTTTACCAATTTTTATTAAGCTATTGCATAGCTGCTATCGCGGGCCTTGAGCGCGGGGACCGAATCGAGAAATTCCGTAACGAAAAAACCACACGCTCCCCACTCCGACGGGCACGGAGGTGTGGCTTGAAGGCATGCTATGCAATAGCTTTACCGCGGCAGTCCCTGAGTGCAACACGTCTTTTTTTATTATTATTTATCCATATCCGACAGGTTTGAGGAAAAGTTCGTAAAGGAGAGCAGGCTGAACAACGTTTTCCGGCTCAGAATATTTTCATTCATGACATAATTATCTATTCATATAAAAAAAAGCTGCACCAAAAATGCTGGACCAAGTGAATCAAACCATAATTCAAAAACAGCACAACAAATTTTAATGATTTTTGCCTTGTTAGATAACAATTAGCAACTGTTTAAAAGCTTTACAAAAGTCTTTCCGGGCGAACCCAGGGCAAAAAGCAACACAATGTCACAATAATTTAACACAATAAAATTCAATTAGCGTGATGTTAAGAGCGTCTAACAGAACTTGATTTATCTGATTTTCAGTTTAATTATCATTGTTTATAAATTAGTTAATTAATTTGAACAGCCCTTCATGATAGATGAGAGCCTCGGGGTGTTAGATTAAGTTATTTACTGCTTTGGACAACTCTGCGTGTTATTTATTTCGTAATTTTTGAAATTTTTATTGAAGGAAACTTCTTTATCGGGGTTGGAAAAAAATTTAGTGTAACATTTTTTCGTTACGCGTGACATTTTTCCGTTACGCGCCATCTTTTTCTTATCCCTACCACGTGTGATTCGATGTATTTCTGTAAAGTTGCATATAGTAAATTATTTTTTGAAAAATAAGGTCATAAAGAAGTTTAACTTCTTACGTGTGTACTCTAGTACCTACATGCACATTTTTTTTTTATTTGAATCACTATAATATGAAGCATTAGTTTACTGTAGCACTGAGGATAAAATATAGAGTATTATGTTACTGAGCAATAATGTGGTTTTCTAGGGGTATATAATTATTATTTCAGAAACAGTTCTTTAGGCGCGTTGAGAGTAAAATTTCAAGGTTGCGTCATGCCAATACCGTTACCATTGATGATTAATTTTGCCAAAGAAGTTTCACTTCTAACACGTGAGCTCGGCACATACGTTTTTTTTTCTTTTACTTTTCCTTTCCAGATGTTGTTCTTTGTATATTTTTGTTTCAATATAGTTTTTATCCTCAAAATTGTTAAATTCGAACATCATACTAACCTTTGGTCTCCTACATACATTAAAATTGAGTTGAAATATAGATATCACACTATCACAGCCATATCTAAAAGGATTTTTACGTAGGATCAGACATATTTCAGATATCTTAGCTTCAGATAAATTTAGTATTTTACACAAAATTCTAGCTTTTTAGACATCACGTAGGACTTGCGTAGGACACGTTGCAACTATTTTTCACTTTCTCTAAAAACGTGGCTGTCTAGTTTGGCGATAAGAAATAATTCCATATAAAATAAATAAATATTCCATCCATTCCAATGTTAAGATTGTTTGATTTAAAACTTTAACTAGTTGGTCGCCCGGTTCCACCCTGTTTTACGCTTCTTGTACAATCTATGATGACGTTATTTTCATTATAATAATATGGAATGTAATTTAAACTCAGTAGGACCTAACTACCAGTTTTAATTTTTTGTTTAGTACTTAATATTTTTGAGGAAAAATTAACATATCGCATATTATGTCGCATTCCATGTTTTTCGCATTTTTTTAAGGTTGTTTATCTAATCCAATAGACGAATATAACAAACCAGAAATCTATTTCGTTTAACTTGAATAAACATAGGCAATACTAGGTACCTATTGATAAATAATTTATTTGAGTAGTCAGCTGAAGAAGCTAAAAAGATCCATCGAAGTAAAAACAAATATAATATTATGTCTTGTACTTTGGAAAAATGAACGGTCTCAGATAAGCAAGAAGTAGGAAGCAAAATAAATAGTATTTTTTATTTATGATTACATAACGCGTACTTGCATAATAATACCGTCCGTGAATGGTAGCTTTATTTGGGTATACAACGTCAATAACTTTCAGAAACGCTGTAAATCTTTTCTATGCCCAATGTTTATTTTTATTCCAATTCACGCAAGCCAAAAACTATCAGACTTGTATCGAAATAAAGACTTTCCATAGAAAATGGATTTGGTGTACATAAAGAGCTGTTCACACTGCGATTTTATTTTTCAATACAGTTCTTATGAATGTAGGTATGTTATCACATAATCAAGCTTTTTGACGAAAATAGTCTTGACTATACTGGAATAAAAAGTATTTAGGGCGGCCATACACGGGCAGCTCGGGCAGTTAACGGCTGAGTGACGCACACGGACTGCTCGAGCTGTTGTTATCAACTGCGCAGTAGACAAGCGGTGTCGACTGCTCGAGCATTTTTTTTTTGGCAGTGAATAAATGACTAAGTTCACCACGCGGTCGCGGCTGAAGCATCGTTGTATATCTGTTAACAATTTTAAAATACCAGGATTTAAAATTAATGCAACATGAACGAAACATGTATGTAGGTATGTGTAGGTACGTGTGCAGGCTGCCTATGCTTTTTTTAACAATATTTTTTTTATATGATAATTCTAATACTCACACTATTTAATTTAAAATAAATGGAATAATTTTAAATTAAATGTCTGCATCTTTGTTCGCTCGTCAGCTTGCAAAACGGCTGATCTAATGTTGGCAAAATTTACCTTATATAATTTACCATATTTTTTTAATTTAAAGAATTGTTATTTTAATAATTATTCAAAGGTAGTTAAACGCTGTTCGTGTGTACAACCTTTAAGGTTGAATGATTGCGTCATAGCTAAAAGCTATCGTTTCGAATGTTTTACCATCGAATTTCTTCTTCGAGTCTTTCTCGATATTGAGTTAACTATTATATTCTTTTCCTTAAGGATATATTTTTCACGTTCCGTAAACTTTTTTTGATATTTTTTATGGCTTTGCAGTAGAGAAAGAATTACCAAGTTATTAAATTTAGAAAATAAACAAAAATGTGAAAATTAAACTTAAGAGTTTGGCCAAAAAAATATCAAAAATTGTGTTGTGTCGTTATAGTAGATAACATAATATTATTGTCTTCAGAAAAAAAGACGAAATACTTAGTTCGTTCCAAGCGAGTTTAGTAATCTTAAATAAATAAATAAATAAAAATCATTTATTTGGAAACAATACATAAATACAAAACAAATTAGACACGACGATCGCCTCAACTAGGAACATTCCTGTGCTAGAGACGATCGACGCCTTCCTCTCCAGACTTAGCCAGTATTGTTTAGTTAACTTACATACTAGTTATAGACTTTACATATTTTCTAAAGTACAGAATAATAAGTAACAAATTGATTATTTTTAAATACTTAAGGTTAATAATAACATTTCGGGCATGCAGTTTGTGTGGGTGTGTGTGTGTGTGTGTGTGCGTGTGTGTGTGTGTGTGTGTGTGTGTGTGTGTGCGTGTGTGTAAGTGTGTGTGTGTGTGTGTGTTTGAGAGATTGTGTGAATATGCGGTTCTTTATATATGTTTTATGCGTGATTGGGATTAAACTTTCATAAAATCTTCAGTTTCGCTGTAAGACAAGGTAAGTAACAAATTGGTCATTTGTGGTCTTAAGAAATGAATTTTACGGAAAATCATTCCCGGCATTTTATAATCTATTCATAAATATTTAATTTCACTTTTTGACATTACCATGATAACCCCTCGCTGTGTTGTAAAATAAAACGAAATTGAAATTTTAATCCTAAATACTCTAATAACATTTTTTTTTCAGTGACAGCTTACGGCAATTTATTTTTGATCAAAATAATATGATTTGATTCTAATTTCCTGCACACGGAATACTTATCTACAAGATTTAACGATTTTTTTAATTTCTTCTCAAAGTACCATTTTTATTTATTGGAGTATATTTACAGTACATTTCTTTTCCTTCCAGGTTGCCTGGCAGAGATTGCTGTGCAGCAATAAGACCACCTT
This sequence comes from Colias croceus, assembly GCF_905220415.1. Lineage (NCBI taxonomy): Eukaryota > Metazoa > Arthropoda > Insecta > Lepidoptera > Pieridae > Colias > Colias croceus. Next base: position 1,930,078 of record NC_059558.1, on the reverse strand, counting down.
TTGTGCAAAATATTTGCATCTAATTAATTTGTATAAGGTTTACATGTATTTTTTATATTATAAATAAAATAAAAAGAAAGTATATAATATACTGATAGGCAAACAGCCTATTTTTTACCTAGCTACATGAGAGAAACCGCATGCAGTAACTAGTATAAAACCTTTAAACCCCCGTGATAAGCATCGACTAATGAATCTTTAATAGCCGCTGTAAAATGTGCTCGAACACATTTATCAAACAGCGTAAGTACGTAGCAAATAACTTGAGAGCAGGTTGAATGTTTTACTCATATATCTAATACCTACAACAAGAAGTAACAATACAAACTATTAATTATTTTAAAAATAAATAATTAACTTAAATAAATAAATATAATTATAACCTATCACTCCTGTATAAAGTCACTAGTTGTGCCCCGCATTGCTCCACTCTTATTGGTCTTCGTGATGATATTATAATGATAAATGGGCTATCTAACACTGAAATAAATTTTCCATAGAACCCGTAGTTCCTGAGATAAGCGTGTTCAAGCAAGCAAACAAACAAACTCTTCAGCTTCGTAATATTATTATTAAAAATATGAAATTCTGTCTGTCTGTTGCGTTTTTAAGGTGAAAGCGCAATGTTTTTGATGAAAATTGATTAAAATTAAAAAATACAAAGGTAAGTGTTGTCACATACGTGACATGACACATCACACACGTGACATCGGACATCTTCGATCACACGTGACAACACACATCACACGTGATAACACACATCACATGTGACATCACACATCACACAAGAGACATCACACGGGACAACACACATCACACGTAACAATACACATCATACGTGGCATCACACATCATACGTGACAACACACATCACACGTGATATCACACATCACACGTGACATCAATCACATTGGTACATTTAATTCTGGAAATATCACGGGAACGGGAACTTTGCTAGATTCTCATTAAATGGCTCATTAAGTGGTGGAGGGCGGGGGAAAGCGCGGGTGGAAACCTACTACATCATAGATAGTTTTTGATCTTTCGTTTCCTATATATCTACATATTAAGATATACATATTCAGTATTAAATATAGAACAGGAAAATATATGTTTAGCAAGTACAATATAACGCATACATTTAAATATGAAACGTAAAAGAAGCGGATAGAAAATAAATATAGAGAAAGATCGCATCTCAATAATATCAAAGGTAAGTTACTTCTCAGTTTAATTTACATTCAATGTTTTTATACCTTTGCTGTCATTCAAATACAAGCTATGTTGTTAACTAAAAACGATAAAACTGTTCGTAGATAATAATTAAAAAAAAAAAATAATATAATATCTTTTTTTTTGATTTCTATTAATAATTGATCATAAGATCAACAAAAAAAAATATTTTCCTTGGATTCGAGCACGTTTTGAGTTTTGACATTAATTGGGCGATAGAAGATGGGCATCAATTTTTCGTCAGTGAAATAAAAAGTTTATTTATTTATTTACATCAAAAATCTTATCTCTTTACATTACTTGTTTCTTGTGTGAAGAAATTTTTATCAAAGTTCATTTCAATTTTTAAAATATACCATTTCCTCGTATGAAACGCCACCATTTTCATAATAAATACACACCATAATAGCATAAACAAAACTATTTAATTGAATCTACAGAACCCAAATCAAAGAGACTGTCAGCAAAAAAATTGCATTTCCACCATAAGGTAGGTACGGTCAACAAAATTTATTTATCAAAGTGAAGGAAAATAGAAAAACCTCGCTGGACTACGTTCCGGGTCAAGCACATTTTGTGTATCAAAAAACTGTTAAAACACATATTTTTTGTAAGTTCTGGAGGACTGAGAATATTTAGACACATACCTTGTCGCTTATAATTATTGACTTATAATATACGTTTATTACCTAGCTCCCCTCGGATAGTGTTATTAACTTTTCAGAGTCATTTTTTGAATCCAAGCGAAGACAAGTGCAATGAATCAAGAATATTAAATAATTTTACATATTATAATTTGTCTCTTACGCTATAATGTTTCTACCATTTTCCCATATCGACAATAGGCGTGCAATACGCCAGATGTTCGAGATATCAGACTCCGGATATGACTCCAACCACTAATCTACGGTGAAGAGGTAAGAATGTTTAGACAGACGCTGTGACTTTTTTAGAAAATATGCTATGTATTTTATAGTAAAATGTATTTGTTAGTTTTTTAATAGGTGAGAATATGGTATTGTGTTTTGTTACAATAAAATAGAGCTTTTGCAAGTAAGCGTAAATAAAATAAAGTTAGACAGTAACGTGTCCGTCGTATCAAATTATACCTTAAAAGTCTTAACTATATCTTCGATAAATATTTTAAGTTCGTTCATCTATGTATTTTAGCGTTTAATGTTCATATTTTTGGAGCATATGCCATCGATATTACTATGTCAGTTAAGGCTAATGTATAAGTATTATTTCATCATAGATTTACCCACATAATATTATGTTTATATCGCTCGATAAGTATGAACTATCAAAATAAAATAAAACATTTTTCACCCAAAAAAAAAAAACTTATATTTAATATTTAACCCTGTCTAAAAATCACTAACTCTACATTGGCTATACGACACTACGTATTCAAAAGTTTGCTTTGAATCGGTATTGTGCTGTTGCGGACTTTCCCAGCATATTTTTTATTTTTAAATACAAAAAAATCGCTTTTATTTCTCACTATTCGCTTCGGTTGAATGATACTCGAGTTTACGTTGGGCTTAAACTATGTTTCATAAGTTTTTCTCGTAATATTTGTACGGTCATTTTATTCGTTACAATAAGATTGGTTTTATTTTAGCAACAGACATAAACAATATAATAACATTAAGATAATATTATAGTATCGTTAATTTGTTTTTATTTTTATTAAAATATACAAATAAACCATGTCATGAATAACAGGCGTTTTTTTCACAACGATTTCTTCTAGACAACCTTCGAGGTTGCAAAAGAAAACTACAAAGGCTGTGCACAAATTAAAAGGTTTATTTTATGTAATAGAAACAGACATACAAATATGTTCACTTAAATAAATATTCCCGCTCATACTATCTAGGCTAATCCAATTTTTTTTTATTCATTACTTACATAATATAGGTTGACATAATACAACAGTAGGTATTTGTAATCTTTAAAAATACATGTTTATTTTTAGAATATAGAATACTAGCCCGCGGCTTCGCCCGCGTTTTCAATGGAAAACACGCATAGTTCCCGTTCCCGTGGGATTTCCAGGATAAAATCTATCCTATGTGTTAATCCAAATTACCCTCTATATATATGTACTAAATTTCATTGTAATCGGTTCTGCAGTATTTGCGTGAAAGAGTAACAAACACACACACATCCTCACAAACTTTCGCATTTATAATATTAGTAGGATAGGAAGTATAGCATAAAACCACAAAGATGAAAAGATACTTCTAATACAAAACCCCTAAGCTTTTCTGTAATCTCTTTCTTATCAGAGCTAATACGATCAACCTTACGTTTTAAGTGTTATTTTATGACAGGAAAAGACGCACTTTTGATAGCTATCATTTGCTGATCTATTTCATCCTTATTTAACAGATCTTTTATATAATAATATCCCTGACTTCAGTGATTTTTCGTGTTGTTAGCTTTTACGATGTTATTACAAAGGTAACCGTTGTGCGCTACTCTGTTAAAATTGTCATAGGTGTTGTGTAAAAATGTTCATAATACAAACCTTATATTTTATAACAACAGTGGTTGATGGTTATTACCTATTATTTTATTATTTATTGAAATTATTATTACAAATTATTACTAACAATAACTTAAGTCTAAGTCCCACAAAACTGCACATGCAGTTTGTCTGTGGGATCAAGTAATATATTATATCTTATCTATAACTAAATATATTATATAAATATATTAATAACTGTTATAAAATATGGTATTATGTATATATTTTTATTTGAGTGAGTAGGTATATCTATTTAGGAGCTTGTGCTTTAGCATTCTAATGACTGTAGAAGGTGTTTTCTTAATAAACTTTTAAATTTGTGGATATTTGCTTCTGTTCGTATGTATTCTGGTAAACTATTGAGAAAATATGGTAAACGTTTATCTAAGGTTCGATCTCCAAAATAATTATTGACTCTAGGTACTTCATATTTTCCTGAGGTCACTGACCTTGTTGTATGATTGGTATTTAAAAGAATTAGAGAAGAAATAGAGCTATGGTTGTTTACAGCAAGAAGATATTTGTGCTTAAGGCTGACTGGAAGGATATTACAAAATTTAAATAGCATTCTATAGTTATGTTTATATTTATCTTTTATCTTTTTACTGACTAAGAGTTTTAAAAATCTAATTTGCATATTTTCCAATTTGTTTAAGTTAGTTTTAGTAGTAAGTCCATAACAATCCAGAGAATAACTAAGAATAGAATCAACAAGGGCCATGTACAGACATTTTAAAGTCTTTATAGGAACTTTGTAACTTAGGTGATAGAATTTACCTAACAATACTTTTAATTTATCATATATATAGTCTATATGTGTAGTCCAAGAAAAATGTTCATCCACCCTCATGCCCAGATATGTAACAGTTTTCACGCGTTCAATCGGTTTACAAATACAAGTTTTAAATTGATTATGGATGCATTCAAAAGTGTGGGTGAACATGGAATATGTTTGACTGAGAGGTAGGTATGGTGAGTGTACGATTAAAAGCTTAGTTTTATCAGTATTTAAGACTATTCCATTGTCATGTGACCATTTGACTACTGCATCTATATCAGTCTGTACGAGCCGGCAGGTCTCCGCGAGGTCCGTACCCGCGCGCATGGCACACAGGTCGTCTGCGAACATGTGTGCTGTGCAATGTTTCAGTACACCACATAGACTGTTTACGTGCATAAGATAGCACACAGGCCCGCAGCCAGAACCTTGAGGGACTCCGCACAGAACCGCTTTCCCATCACTGAAAGTGTCTTCTATTCGGACTTTAAAAGAGCGTGATGTAAGGTAGTCACGGAACCAATTGTTAAGGGGTTCTACGACCCCGCACTCCTCCATTGCGTTTAAAAGGGTGTTAGTTTCTAAAGTGTCAAACGCCTTTTTAAAATCGAATAACACTGCTACAACAAAGTTTTTATTATTAAGGTGTGCATTTATTTCGTTTGTAAAGTTAGATAATAATGTATTTGTACTTTTTCCTTTTTGAAATCCGTGTTGACATGAATTTAATATACTGTTTTTTTGAAGATAATTACTGAGTTGATTAATAATACATTTTTCTATAATTTTGTCTACACTAGATAAAATAGCAATGGGTCTGTAATTAGAATAATTATTACGGGTTCCTTTTTTGAAAACTGGTCTAACTATTGCTTCTTTTAACTTGTTTGGAAATATATGTTGTTTTACTGACATATTAATTAATCTCGCAATGACTGGGCTTATTTGGTTCACTACAATCTTAAGATCAGACATGCGCACTAAATCACTACCTGGTGCCTTATTGATGTTCATATTACTTATAACTTTTTTAACTTGCGTATCGCTAACAGGTTGCAATCTCATGCAAACGTCTGCTTTTTTTACATAGTCCTTCCTATCGAGCCAGACATCATTACATAAGTGTTTTATTTGCGAAATTTCGTCTGTAAAAGTATTTGAAAAGTTATTACATATTTATTACCTATACTTATACCTTTAGCGACGACATAGATAACTATAATATTTTTAGCATATTATAAATAAATATTTAATAACATCCAGATATGGGTGTTTTTTGATATATTATTACACTAGCTGTGCTCCGCGGTTTCACCCACAGAACATATAAAAGATGTTCTGTGGTTTCACCCGCGTTGCTCCGCTCCTGTTGGTCTTAGCGTGATGATATATAGCCTTTCTCGATAAATGGGCTATCTAACACCTAAAGAATTTTTCAAATCGGACCAGTAGTTCCAGAGATTAGCGCGTTCAAGCAAACAAACTCTTCAGCTTTATAATATTAGTATTGTGGGATGCTTAAGGAGCGTTTAAATAAAATCCCAAAACATCCACGATGAGGCGTTTAATTCGCACGTTACAATAATTCGAATTTAGATAAAAACTGAGCGCACATCCGTCGTCTATGCCGGTCGCCGCGGAGTGTGGCTGAGGGGCTGCCCGCTGACGAGCCGTCGCGAACAAATCCCCGTGTACGACCGGCGCGGGCGCGGGGTGAAGGGCGCGCAGTTGCTAAGCTGGCCGCCACACTACTCCCCCGCCGAGACCGATGCCAACAGCTAAGGTCGATAGTAGTTCGGGAAGCGAACCACTCGTCCACTTCTAGTCTTGAACGGTAGTGATTTGCTGTTCTCATCGTGTTGTGGTTCTTCCTGTAATTTAGTAAGCAAATAAGCAGGTTTAAGTCGATCTATGGTTACATGCGAAAGCTTGCCTCCCACGTCAATTTTAAATGTTTTTTCTCCTCTTTCAATCACTTTGTGCGGGCCAGAATAAGGTGATTCTAATGACTTTTTAATAGGGCCTTTGCGAAGGAAAACATAGTCAGCAATTTGTAAGCTCTTAGGTATGAAAAAGGTTTTGCTTGTATGCCAGTGCGCTGGTTTTGGTGCGAGATTATGAAAATGGTTGCGTAGGCGGGATGCAAAATCTGTTAGATCAGTACTATGAGCTTTAGGTGCGAGAAACTCACCGGGAAGGCGCAGTGGCTCCCCGTACACTAGCTCAGCTGCAGATGACTCAATATCTTCCTTCCAAGCGCTGCGAATGCCAAGTAAAACAAGTGGAAGTACCTCAGACCATTGATCATTTTTATGGCACATGATAGCTGCCTTAAGCTGCCGATGAAAGCGCTCCACCATGCCGTTGCATGCCGGGTGATACGCCGTTGTAGGGCGATGAACTGCACCCAACAATGAAGATAAGCTACGAAACAAATCAGATTCAAACTGTCTTCCTCTGTCAGTAGTGATCTTCTCTGGACATCCGTATCTCGCCACCCAGCCAGAGAGAAAAGCACGGGCACACGTCTCGGCTTGTATGTCTGGTAAAGGAATCGCCTCAGGCCAACGCGTGAATCTATCGATGATCGTGAGACAATATCTGTAACCAGAAGAATAAGGTAATGGTCCTACAATGTCCATGTGGACATGCGAAAAACGTTGAGAAGGTGTAGAAAATTGTGAGAAAGGTGAAATTGTATGACGAATGACTTTGTTGCGCTGGCAATCTGTGCAAGCTCGCGCCAAGTGTCGACAATCTTTTTTAATTCCAGGCCAAACAAATCGTTGCGTAATCAACTTAATGCTCGCCTTAGCACCAGGATGGCTTAAACCATGTAGATTATTAAAAACTTGTTCTCGAAAAGCTTTAGTAACAAACGGTCTGGGATTTTGCATAGACACGTCACAGTAGATGGAATGAGATGAATTTGGTAATTTTACTTTTACTAGTTTAAGAGATGAATTGTTATTTAAAAGTTCTTGCAGCTCAATATCTGTACTTTGAGCGCGTGCAAGCTCCTCAAAATTTATAGAGTCTGCGATTTCCTCTATTCTGGACATAGCGTCGGCTACCATATTCTCAGACCCGGTCACGTACCTGATATCCGTAGTAAATTGAGAAATAAAATCTAAATATCTAAATTGTCGAGGTGAACATTTATCACGATTGGTTTTGAACATGAATGTCAGCGGCTTATGATCTGTGTACACAGTAAAATTTCTGGCCTCAAGCATATGGCGAAAATAACGTATAGCTTCATATATAGCTAACAGCTCTCGATCATACGGACTATATTTTACCTGAGATGGCTTAAGTTTGCGTGAGAAAAACGCTAGTGGTTGCCAGTCATCATTGACCCGTTGTTGGAGCACGGCACCAACTGCGATGTCGGAGGCATCTGTGTGAATTGAAAAATCACAGTCTGACCTAGGATGAGCTAATAAGGTTGCTCTCGCAAGAGACGACTTACAGGCATTGAAGGAGTCCAGCATGACATCAGACATCTCGATAGGTTGATTGTTTTTCTTTTTAGATCCTGAGAGTGCCAAGCTGAGAGGACCTTGAATAGAAGATGCATCTGGAATGAAACGCCTATAAAAGTTATACATTCCTAGAAATCGGCGGAGTTCTCTTACACTCTTCGGAACTGGATAATCTACGACAGCTTGAACCTTTTCTTCAACGGGACTAATTCCAGCTGATGTAACTTTGTGACCTAAGAAGGTTATACTAGGTAAACCAAACTCACATTTGCTTGAATTAATAAGCATGCCGTAGTCAGAAAGTCTCTTAAATAATTGATCCAGGTGTTCCAGGTGCTCATCGTAATCTGCGGAAAAGACCAAAATATCATCGACATAACCATAACAAAAGGATAGTCCTTTGAGCATTTCATCAACAAAACGTTGAAAGGTCTGTGCTGCGTTGCGAAGGCCAAACGTCATATAGCAAAACTCGAATAATCCAAATGGTGTAGTAATGGCGGTCTTCGGTATATCGCTCTTGAAAACTGGTATTTGGTTAAATGCTCTTACCATGTCGATTTTAGAAAATATAGTGCTTCCAGCAATTAAATGTGTAAAGTCCTGAATATGTCTGATAGGGTAGCAGTCTGGCAAGGTTCTTGCATTTAAAGCTCTGTAGTCTCCGCAGGGTCTCCAGCCGTTGTCTTTCTTAGGAGCTAAATGTAATGGAGATGACCAAGAACTGTCTGACCTGCGTGCCACGCCTGCTTGCAGCATGTCCTCAAATTCTTTTTGTGCTATCTGAAGGCGATCCGGTGGCAGCCTGCGTGGTCGTGAGGAAACGGGTGGACCTGGTGTAGTTCGAATATAATGAACGGTATTATGTTTCACCTCCTTATGAGTACCAGCCGGGCGGGTTATGTCTGGATATTTGCGTAAAAGCTGATGGTAAATAGAATCTCCAGAAATTACCTTAATTGAACCATAGTCGCTTTCAGTTGGAATCTCAATTGACGCTGTGACCTGGAGTGACGTCAACCCATCAATAAGTCGCTGCTGGCGGCAATCTACCAACAGATTGTAAAAAGAAAGAAAATCAACGCCAATTATCGGCTTATTAATATCTGCAACTACAAATCGCCATTTAAAATCACGCCGCAAACCTAAATTAATATTTATCTGCACCCAGCCATATGTAGGTATGACAGTGCCGTTGGCCGCGAACAGCTGGTAGTCAGTCTTCTCTCGATATTGCCTGAGCGCTCTGCGTGGATAAACACACAAATCAGAACCTGTATCGACAAGAAATTTTATTTTACTTATTTTATCAATAATAAAAAGGCGGCCTGGCGAAATATTGCAGTCGGTTGCCGCTAGTTCCGGCTGCACATGTTGTTTTCCGACGGTAAAGTAAATTTGCATGGTTTAATGCATTTATGCGCTCGCTTTCCAAATCTATGATGATACCAACAAAAATCAAAATTTCTAGATTTAGATCTTGACCTGTTACGGTTAGTTCTTATTCGAGATGGCGTACGTGACCTTGATCTATGTAAATTACCTTTTAGTGATGCTACTTCTTTTGCTAAATTTTCTAATTGCTTACTTAATTCTGAAATTTCATTATTATTCAAATTATTATTTAAAGTGCAAACTTGTTGGGTAGGGTGTACAATATCATGAACAGAATCTGCTAAATCGGCAATCGCTTCTAAACTGAGACTTTTTTGTGAAGCTATTATTGTTTGAATATTTAATGGTAACCGACCTGTCCATAAAGTCCTGAGAAATTCGTCTGGAACAGCTGGCCCCGCCAAATTCTGTAGATGTCGAAGAAACTGTGACGGTTTTCTGTCCCCTAATTCCTCTTGAGCCAAAAGTTGTTGTATTCGTCTCTCCTGTGACGCCGTTAGCCGTTTTATTAATTCTGTTTTTAGTTTTTTATATTTATTCTCAGCTGGAGGATTTTTTATTATATCCTTTACTTCCTGGGCAAACCTTTGTTCTAATTGCGACGAAATGTGGTAAAACTTCGTCGTATCAGACGTTATTCCAGCTAAAAAGAATTGTCCTTCAACCTGGGCGAACCACAAAGCAGGGTCATCCGCCCAAAATGGCGGCAGCCGCACGCCGACTTTATTCAATTCCAAATCCGATCGGTCTTCTTTTTCCATCCTAAACGTATTTTGAAGTCGGGGTCACCAATGTGGGATGCTTAAGGAGCGTTTAAATAAAATCCCAAAACATCCACGATGAGGCGTTTAATTCGCACGTTACAATAATTCGAATTTAGATAAAAACTGAGCGCACATCCGTCGTCTATGCCGGTCGCCGCGGAGTGTGGCTGAGGGGCTGCCCGCTGACGAGCCGTCGCGAACAAATCCCCGTGTACGACCGGCGCGGGCGCGGGGTGAAGGGCGCGCAGTTGCTAAGCTGGCCGCCACAGTATATATAACTTTACTTATTATTACTTTTTATTATTACTCTTCTAGTGAAATGCACACATTAACTAATAATTCGTCAATAAGAAATAGTAAATATTTCCAGAACAGGGAATCGAACCCTCATTTTCTCATAATAAAATTTTAACTACATGTTTAAAAAATATCAGCTAAACAAAACCATAATACTCAAGAAACGATTGCAGTCGTTTCTAGACAAAAGTCCAAATTTATTCAACAAGTAATACAATTCAGGGTGTTTTGGCCCCTAATGGACCCACCCTTCTTATCTCGCCACAATAAATGTCTTTGGACATTCTAAATGTCAGAATATAAATGTTTATAAGTCCGTATTTTTCGTGAATTGAATATGTTTTCTTTAACAATGTATAAAACATGACATGCCTTATCGTAGATCCTGATTTTGATATGGTAATAGGGTTATAAGTTGTTTTCAATGTACTATTTTGTAGAAAGCACGTAAATTCTTTTTCCATATAAATTACTACGTTAGTACGTTCCTAGTAACTTTTTATGTCAATTAAAGTAAAACCAAGGTAAGTTGCCTGAAGGTTGCCTGGCAGAAATGGCTTTGAGCCATAAGGCCGCCATTTGTACATTTTGAATGGTTTTGTTGTATTTTTATTTTATAAGACTTTTGTACAGTAAAGAGTAAATAAATAAATAAAAATAAATAATAAGTTAAAAGTAGGTATCTTGATTAGTAACTGATAAAAAAAAGAGCCGAAAAAATCGAAAGAGCCGGGATTTGAACCCACGCTGTTATACTAAACTGACCTAGATTATTCATAGGGTAGTTGCTTATCTAAGTGCATTAATAATAATTACTCTTCAGAAGATATCATTTCCCAATGAGTCTATATTGGTCGTGAACTGTGTAGATTAATCGTCTATGCTGTATTTCTGTCTATCTGTCTGTCTTTGCAGTCAGCAAATCTTTTGTCAGTGATGATATCAGGAAAACGGGGAAAATAAAACACAATTTCATTTTTACTTTTTAATTATAAACGTAATAAAAAGTAATTACCTTTTATAAATAACTGCGTATGGTTTGGCGTATGCCGTAAATAAATAAATAAATAAATGTTGTTAACATGACAATGAAGATCATAATATTGTTTTCTCAAAACCATTTTCTTGCGAATAAATTCATTTTTTCAACCGCAAGTCATTCTTTAAGTTCAAACGTATTTCTTATAATATTGTAAATTACTACAAGTATTCTGTATTGTTTCATATAATTCAAAATAAATAGTACCTATTATTTTGATTACCGTTACACTATATTGTTTCAAATTTCTTCCTCAAATCTCACAACTAAACAAAAGTTACCTTCCTTTTGTAGATTTGTTTCCAAGACCCAAAGGTGAAAGAATCCTTAAGATTTGAGTTTATTCATAATAAATAAACATAAAATCAAGTGACAGCCCTATGATAATATCTAGGGATGATACAGCTTAAGTTAAGCGTAACATTGATATTGTAAAACTAAGAAGTTCCTAGCTTAAGCACTCAAGCTGAAGTTTTCCAATTATTACTTACTCTTTAAGTATTAACTTAGATAAGTTATTATTGATAGAAAGTATTATTGACTTAATGAAAATTACTTTATGCAAAAGTGTGGGCTTTGTGGTGCAATCATGCTAATAGATTTGAAAACTTTATAGAAATCATAGTGCATCCTAATAATATAATAAATGCAAAGAACTTATATAATAAATTAAAGTTTATATTAAGGAGTAACTCATTCACGCTAACACTGCCTAACCGATTTTCATGTAATTTGGCACACACATAGAGGGTAACTCCTTCACGCAAAACTGCCTAACCGATTTTCATGTAATTTGGCACACACATAGAGGGTAACTCCTTCACGCAAAGACTGCCTAACCGATTTTCATGTAATTTGGCACACACATAGAGGGCAACTTTGGTTACACCTAGGATAGTATAAACACATAGATATAAAACCTTTTTTATTTTATTTGTGTATGTAGAGAATCGGTCAATTTTTTGAAACAACTGAACCGATTTTAATGGAACTTCCGTTGCATGATACAGCAGTTTGCAACATAATACACTCATGGGTGACCTTCCACGTTTAACTTCTATGACAAAATGTCGGAAATTAGTTAGCTATAAAAGTCGATCATACTATCTACTAATTTAAAATAGTATAGAGGTAGATTTTTTCTAGGATAGAAGTTATGGTTTCGAATCCTTAATTAACCGGAGATATTTTTGTTTCTTAAAAACAAGATTTCCACCATGAAGAATTTTCAATTGCATACGAGCATCTGCATCCGGAAATAGAAAACTGCGCAGAAATCTGTATTTTTTTAACGTGATAACGTTTTTAAAATCGTTTTAGGCTAAGCGCGCACCACGATTTTAATTTTTGCGACACGATTTCAAAATCGCGCTGTAGAAAATCGCAGAGAGTACGGTGCGCGCACAGCGATAATTTAATAGTGATACTTACTCACTTTCATCATGGATTTCGTACAAGTTGCTTGTCTTTATTTACTACTTTGGAGGATAAGAAAAAAAAATTCGTCAATATTGGTACTCATCCTTTTACAGCAGATAGAAATGTCAAAGGTTTATAATATTATAAATACGAAAATAACTCTGTCTGTCTGTAAATATGGTATAGAGATATTTTGATACCCGAGAAAGGACATAGGATCGGTTTTATCCCGGAAATCCCACGGGAACGGGAACTATGCGGGTTTTTCTTTGACTGCGCGGGCGATGCCGCGGGTGGAAAGCTAGTCATAAATACAATGAACTTCGGATGTATCCCAAAAAAGTCTTTGGCTATTATAGAATGAAAATTCCGCCAAAAGGCCGCCCTTTGTGCTTTTTTATTATTGTAACCTTTATGTATATTTTGTTTCTTGCACAATAAAGTGTTAAATAATTAAATAAATAAATTCAAACTTTTGACAGATTACTGAGTTTATGTTTACCAAACAGTACATAAACCACTACGATGTTTACTATTGGACAGACGAAACACAAGTGAAGTGCCGGCCGGGCCCGAGTGTGCAATTTTATCATCGCAGTGCGCGCGGTACCATAGAATTTCATATTCTGCATTTAATTTTGGCGACAATCGCGTCGCGAGCAGTCGCAGCAAAATGTGACAAATCACAATTTTAAAATCGCTGCGATTATTTAATCGCATGTGCGCGCATTTTCATAGTAACTCATACGTTGTATTTCTGCGATAAAATAATCACGCTGCATAAAATCGTGGTGCGCGCTTAGCCTTAGTCGGGTGACATGTTCAGAAACTTGTGTCACACCACAACCTCACGAGCGCGATCGCAGGTATAACGAGAGAGAGAGACGGACCGATCTCCCGTCTCATCTCGAGCGCTGCCACCAATAAGACGTTATCACGTAAACATCTCGATCGTAAACCTACTTTACAAACAACCAATTTTTTTCTATTCATCTGTTTCGTTATATTATTTTTCATATAAGTTAAGAACCAAACAAATTTACATACCAACCAACAAACTAACCAACCAATTAATTCTTACGTAAGATGAAACTTCTCTTCCATGACGTCATCATTCCTCAGTTGTAAAGTGTAACCAGCGTCACCTATCAAAACGTCATGAACCCCGAAGTGTCACCAAATCCGGAACGACATCGGGATTACGATCCCAGTTAACCTCTTTTATTGCCCCTCCATAAACGGCCAAGTTTTAACTCCACTTTTTACTGATTTTAGGCTTTAAACTTAAGTATTTGAAGCTTAAGGGCTTTTTATACGATTGGAAATTAAATCTGGTATATAAATCTATACTAATATTAAAAAGCTGAAGAGTTTGTTTGTTTGTTTGTTTTAACGCGCTATTTATCGAGGTAGGCGTGGCTCCACTCCTGTTGGTCTTAGCGTTATGATTCCTCGATGGATGGGCTATCTAAAACCGAAAGAATTTTTCAAATCGTACCAGTAGTACCTGAGATTAGCACGTTCAAACAAACAGACTCTTCAGCTAAATAATATTAGTATTGATTTATTGCCTAGTTTCGCATCGCCTCGTCTTTGCTTTATTGCAAAACCGTACCTACCTACTCAAATATCACTACATTAATCATTACAAATGAAATATGACCTCTATCTAGATATTAAATATTAATATTAGGATCACAGAACGACTAATGAGTTGAATGTTTTGACCCAAATGCCCGCTTCGGGTCGCTATCTCTTTGCTCAGATATTCTGACTAAATATTAGACCAATATCATATATGATTGCAATTAAATGCGAAATACTATGTTTGCTTCATTTATCATATATTTTATACTAGCTCGCCCGCAGCTTTGCCCGCGTAGTCAAAGGAAAACACGCATTGTTATTTGATCCTGATTAGTCCACACACATCATCCACACATCCTGATTTTGTCAAACTTTGTGTGTGCAATAAAGAGTATATAAATAAATAAATAAATAAATAAATAAATAAATAAATTGTTCCCGTTCCTGTGGGATTTTCGGGATAAAAACTATCCTATGTGTTAATCCAAATCCCTCTATGTATGTGCTAAATTTCATGAAAATTGGTTCAGAAGTTTTTAGAAACAAACATGCAAAAATACAGACTTTTGCTTTAGTAGGACTAGCAAACGGCCCGTGGCTTCGGGTATATTTAAAAAGGTCATTAGTCATAGATATTCCAATCCAGAAGCTTATGTCACTAGAGTCTAGACTAAGTATATATGTTCAGTTTTAAGTATATTGACAAATAAAACACAAAAAATGTATCAACATCAATAATTTATTCATCAAGTCACATACAATAATTGTTTTATAATAAATAGACAGGAAATCTTAGAATCTATGATAAAATGCTCTTTATACAAATTTAAAATTATTTATCTTACAGTTTTATTTACATACACGTATTTACAATGTTAATTAAAATATAATAATTAGAATTAAATCTAATCTTATTCGTACCTACAGTCAGTAAAATCTTTAAACTGTGATTATTATACTTATACATCTTTGATAAAACTATGGTATACTTGAGGTCTTTTGAAGTTTCTATGAGGTAAACTGGCTCAGTAAAAATTGGTGAAAATCACATATCGTATTTGCAACTAATTGATTTGATAGTTCACATGTATCTAACTGCCACACACTCGACGAGTGGGAAGTAACGAGGAAAGCAGGCAGAGACATAGTGTTGCCCCGTGCTCATCGTCCTGCTCACTGCTCCCTATTCTGTCGGTATTTGCGAACGACTAAACTAAAATGCTATACTAAAAATGCATAGCGCGCACGCTGGCACCGTTTCAACGTCCATTTCGTGCGACAAGGCAAGTGAGGAGCGACGCGATTAATCGCGCGAGTAGAGCAGTGTGTGGCCAGAGAGGGCAATGTCGTGGCGAATAACGGCAGCGCGATGAGCAGAGCGATGAGCAGCGCGAGGAGAATAGTGTGGCCGCGACATAAAAAGCTCTTCAGACATATAACATCAATCAAAGAAGTCCATTGAACTTCAAGCATTTCCTAATGACGAGACTGTAAATGGTGTACTGTAAACCTACACCGATTAATAAATCTTATTTAATTAAAATATACATAAGAGTCATTATTTATTATGAAGAATACTTAGACTGGATGAGTAATTATAGTAAAAGATATAGAAAAGCACTATTTAAAGTTTCTAGATGAGCGTTTTGTAACAAGGATAATGTAAACTTTTTTAATCAATGCTGATCACTTCTTTGACCTTTGTCTCCTTGTAACTTTCTTCCTTATGTTATAAGTTTGATAAAAAACTGAACTAAAGGGAGGACACACAAGAAACAAATAAAGTTTAAATTAATAAGTTTCAAAATTTTTACATGTGAGATTATGTACCAATGCTAAATGATAAATCCATATTATGACGATTCGAAAGTGCTTCTAGAAATTTAATAAAATAGTTATATAATATAGTGTTTTATTTTACGCCAATATTATATTACTAGCTGAGCCCTGCGTTTTTACCGGAATTGCCCCTTAGTGTGATGATATATAGCCTCATAGCCTTCCTCGATAAAGGGACTATCTAACACCGAAAGAATTTTTTTAAATCAGACCTCAGATTAGCTCGATCACGCACCTTTTAATCAATAG
Source organism: Colias croceus (assembly GCF_905220415.1). Taxonomy (NCBI): domain Eukaryota; kingdom Metazoa; phylum Arthropoda; class Insecta; order Lepidoptera; family Pieridae; genus Colias; species Colias croceus. Next base: position 1,913,457 of record NC_059558.1, on the reverse strand, counting down.
GCTAGGATATAAATAAAACGACTAAAGTTGACTGAAACTTGCATTCAATAGTACGATTAAGTTTTCAGAAGCTGAAACGAAATCACAAACAAAACAAATGTCGCGATGAACGAAACCATCTCAAACACTATCATACGATACAAGACTGTACACACGAAATGGATGGACATTTCAGCATGTTATTTACAACGTGTCACGTAGCGTGTCACGGGACAAATGTCCCGGTGACAGATATAAAATTGCATTTGTTCGCAAGTTATATTTAATGGAATGAGCAAAAATAGACTGGAGAATAATGGGGCTATTTACTCGGAAGCTTGTTATGGTGATGGAGTTGTTTCGTTGATTTTTATTTAAATTGGAACAAAATAAGGATATTAAATTATTTTATATTTAGTTTTATATTCAAATGCCTTATGAATGATACGTTTTACTTTTACACTATTAGATAAGCTACGAACGGAGAACTATTTACGTTTTTTTCGACTTGTAAAAGTTGTACCTACATGCCAACAACATACATACAACTTTTTTTAGTTTTTTTTTAATAAATGAGTAATAACTATAATTACTAGCAAATAAGTATTTGAAAATGTTAAGCGAGATCTATGTAAACTGATTGTTTATCTCCACAAAGAAAAATCTATTTTACATTCATAAAACTGCATGTATTCTAATTACAATACAATGTTCCTTAATTCGTATAACAGGAACTAATTTTAAAGGCTTTATGCACACTAAAACAGGAGGGAAGTTGTACAAATAAAGGTTGTTTAATTCTCATTATAAAGTAATTTCATACTGACACTTGGTACATTATTTAATTATCTGTGCTGACACTAAAACACTATAATAATTAAGAGCTTTGTATCTCGTATGCTATGCTATGGTCTAGTAATGTTTAATGGTTCTAAGGATTTGCTTAATTACATCCAAAAATTTGGTGTGATGTTTCAGGTTTTATTTTAGACTAGCTGTGCCCCGCGGTTTCACCCGCGTGGCTCCGCACCTGTTAGTCTTAGCGTGATGATATATAGCCTATAGCCTTCCTCGATAAACGGCTATCTAACACCAAAAGAATTTTTCAAATCGAAACAGTAATTCCTGAGATTAGCGCGTTAAAACAAACAAACTCTTCAGCTTTATAATATTATGATGAGTATAGATGATAGAACACATTTTTATATATTATGGAGTGTTGGAATAACTTGGTATTTGTCCTTGAAGCTGTCTCGTAGACTTTTCAAAACTCGTCAAAACTACGTACGTATGTACTGTGTTTTAAAAAGACAGTTATTATGAACTTTCACGTTTGTAGCAAAAGTAGGAAAACAAAACATTAGTTGCTTTGTATAACTATAACCAATACTTACCCACCAGGTTATCCAATTAATAAAATTGTATCCAAATTTATTCAGCAATCTAGCAGAATTTCTCATGTACCCGAATACATCTCTCCCTCAGGGAGAGATCCCTGTACCGAATTTCATCCATACCTAAAAATTCAGTTTATAGTATTAGTAAAATAATAAAATTTTAAATTATTATTAGAATTATAAAAGCTCCCATTTGGATACAGAAATCTTATCCAACATCGAAACGCGTGCACGTGCAAAAAGCTAGTACTCTACTTTTATGTTTTTTGTACGTGTGTTGCTAAATTCGAGTTTTCAAAGGAAACTACAGTCGCGTTGGATGAAAATTTTATTATCTACTAGCTTTCCGCCCGCGGCTTCGCCCGCGCAGTTAAAGAAAAACCCGCATAGTTCCCGTTCCCGTGGGATTTCCGTGATAAAACATATCATATGTCCCGGGGTAAAAAGTAGCCTATGTCCTTTCTCGGGTATCAAAATATCTCTATACCAAATTTCATGCAAATTGGTTCAGTTATAGTTAAGGCGTGATTGAGTAACAGACAGACAGAGTTACTTTCGCATTTATAATATTAGTGTGGATTAAAATTGTTATAATATCAATAAATTCATGAAATTCATAGTGTATTTAAACACTATTTAATGAATATTATAACGTTTAATAATAATAATTTGAATGTTCAGTTATTAATAGTTCAAACTCACAATGCCACACAATAAATTTATAGTTTTCTAATACAACCTAAACTTATGTACAAACACCTTAACAATAAAATAAATACATATTTAATTCATAACCTCGATTTTTATAGTCGGTTAAATGTTTTTGCGATGATTAAAATATCAAATATCGAGATGTAACGCAAATCCAATGGATTGCCTGTCAAGTGCTCTTGTAAAATTATTATAATGATGTATCGCTGGGAACTTTTATCGTCTATTGAAAATATTTTTCGAGTTATATTTTTGTTTGATATGAAAAGGTTTCTCTTTATGTTATAGTGGTTTAATGAAAATTATAAAGAATAGGTAGGTAAGTAGTGTTTGTTAATAATTTAGGGCCGATTTTTCAATGCTTGGATAAAACTTATCCGTCCAATAAAGTATTACACAATAATATTACAATGTCACGTAAACTGTCAAATACGGGCAATTAGAATACGTTTTTAAAATGGTAGTTTTATACATTATTCGACGAATAAGTTTTATCCAAGCATTGAAAAATCGGCCCTTAAAGGAACAATGGTAAACTCGCTTATTTTCCTAACTGCCATAGTTTTTAATTTATAAAATAATGTCCTTTTATGCCATTGAAAATATTTTTTTTTTGCAAATCAATTATCCATTAATTATAAACTCATACTAATCTATACTAATATTATAAAGAGGAAAGGTTTGTATGTATGGGTATGGTTTTCACGCATAAACTACTGCAACGATTTTGATGAAATTTGGCACAGACAATCTTTAGACCCTGAGAAAGAACATAGGCTACCTTTTATTGCGAAATATGTACCACGGGCTAAGCCGGGGCGGACCGCTAGTCAGGTAATATTTTGAACTATCCATTTCACCAGTAAAACCGTTCCATTCGTTTTTATACATACAAAATTATAATATTGAGTAATCCGAAAATAAATGCACGCGTATCGATCATGGATCAGTTTATAAACAAGTAGTTTCCTGCGTATGCGCTTGCGCATGTTTACCAACATTGCAATTATAACATCACATAGTATTCGATTTCATGAATGATTAGTGTGTCATACGATCAAATAACGAGTTAATTAATGGTATATTATTTACTATTTCCCTATTAAAAGCGTTATTCGTGATTCACGCAAACTATTTTCATGAAAACGAAACTCAAATTATAGCCAAGTAAACTTGCTTTAAATTTCGTAAGGTTCTCTTATGGAAGCCCTTTCACGTAGTTGTACGTGACTTATTTTGACCTTGTTTTACAACGTTATATGTATAACCTCAATTACAATATCACCAATATATTTAAAGGAAAATTATTAAAGTGAAAATCTAGGAAATTTTGGAATTGAATTAGTGTTCAACGCGTCTTTAATCAAATTTTTATCATAATCACCATTTATTAAAGGATAAAGAGTAAAGTCGTTTTTATATTTTCGACACTCTTTTATAACTTCAATAGTCAAGACAATAGATATAATATCTTAACTATCACTACATAGTATAAAACAAAGTCGCTTTCCCTGTCCCTATGTCCCTTTTTATGCTTAAATCTTTAAAACTATACTGAACGGATTTGATGCGGTTTCTTTTAATAGATAGAGTAATTCAAGAAAAAGGTTTGAATATAATATAATTTATTAGGTTTTAGACAGAGCGGGCGAAGCCGCGGGCGGTAACATGTATTATGTATGCTTAAATTTAAAAAAATATAATAACAAATTTTAATGATATTTGTTTCAAAAGCTGATTATAGTTTTTCTAAACTTAAACCCAATAGGTACTAATTGAGCAAAGTCTCTAATGTTAGCTATGTTATGGCTTTGATTTTTCTGATTGAACTATGTTTGAACTAAATATTTTTATGCTATGATTCAATGTAATCAACACAATACTAGGTATTCTCCTTTTAATTCCTATTTCCCAACTTATTACCGAGACCACCTCGTACTTTGCAGCCGCGGACAAAGTTTGCTTTTAAACACTTAGCAGTTTTAAGGAAAAAACTATTGTGCCGTGGTAAAGACTTTCCCTGAAGTAGAACAACTTTTAAAAGGCAAAGTTTTTAATTTTTATAAATAAAAAGGAAATCATTGCTAATTCGATTGATTAGCAATCTTTTAAAAGACAGAAAAGTCTTTTTAAAGTAAATAAAAAAAAACCTATAGTAACAAACATAAAAGGAAATTCAACCACATCAAAATGGTTTCACTAAAGATTTATTCCTGAATAAATGCGGAATTTTTATACTAAACTTGGCGCCTTTTCTTATTACTGCCAGCTCTCCATTCGTTAAACAGTCATTGTCTTTCTATAGCAATATCTAACGTTTATAGACCTCTATAAAAACATTTATTTCACTTTTCCTTTGATGATAATATGAAGATTTTCACCAATTTGTACTGACTTAAGCGGGCTACTCACATACGCAGCAGGGGCAATATGGGAATTGAACCTTTGATTGGCTCCTTAATTGTGATGTGTATATGCAAGCAGAGACAAATTAGAGAAGAGAGCGTGCAACTGAGATTGTTCCAATATTGCCCCTGCGGCAGGTACATGAGTAGCCTTTAGAATAGTTGCAAAATAACTTCTATTATGACACTTTAAATTAACATTTTATAAAATATCATATCCATCAGAGACTCAATGAAGTATTCATTAATATTAAATAGGCAATGAAATTAATACTGTAATATAATATTTATAGTTTATTCATGCTTAATGAATGCCATAATACTGAAGTTTTTATTATGCCATATAATTATCTCATAATATGAAATAAAGAGTTAATACGTTATTATCTTTCTGTTTATTATCTTTTAAATTTATGTAATAACTTTTAAGTCCTCTTATTACTTTAAAGACTGCATACGCAATATCTTACAACACTACTTACTACGTTTATCAATAAAACTATCATACACACCAATATGTACATTAAAACAAAGTGTTAATCTTCCTATTCCTATGACAGTTATTTAAACTACGATTAAACTTAAATTTATACCCGTTTTCATCGGTATACATTTCGGTGACTTCGTTTTCACCGCGGTAATCGGTATATGTGTCACTATACCTTTCATTATCACTTGTATCAGGTCTGCTTCTTTGTCCAATGTCTTTAAAACAGTCGCATTGGGCTCGTCTCTGTCCGTCACTGTTGGATCGCCTTGCGTAGGTGCCCTGTCTGTACCCGTAGTCCTTACCTAACTGTCAATCTCTGACGTCAGTTGTCAGTGTGAACCTTGCAGACTCGCTGATGGAATCATCACGAACTTTGAGCCGTCGGTTTCCATTCATGTGTTCGATGAAGGAAGTGTTGTTTGTGTTCCTGATGTCTCTGTGTATGTTGTGGTTGGATGGGGAGAGGTGTGTGAGTCTGTAGCTAGCGCAAGAGTCGTTACGTCGAACGATTGTTCTGGTGGTACCGGCGCGGGAGCTGCCTATTGGAGCGAAGGAGGTTCCATTCTGTTCAGGGGGCGCTCCAAAACAGCAACACAGGCATTTGAAATAGGACCGGTGGAATTCCCGCCTGAACTTGCCTGGAACAAAAATAAATAGTTTGATGTGGATCTTTTTACCAACAAATAAGAACTTAAAGGTGTAGGTGACGCACACAGTTTAGATTTGGAAGAAATAAAAGTGCGAATAAAATGTGAAGTCGAAATAAAGATCGGGGAATAACGTGGTTTGGGGATCATGCGGATAAATAAAAATGACACAAATACGTGTAACAAAAATATTAAATGCATGCGGTTCCCGATGAAAATAATATTTAAAGTATTCAAACCAATGGCGAGTAGATACACTGACCTGAAAACCCTGGGAAACCTGCAAGCAAAATATTTCTGTGACGTATTTTAGAGCGAAAGAACAGAAGTACAGATAAAATAGAAATAGAAGAGTAAATAAAATAGATGATGTTTAACAGAGAAAATATGCAATGTCTTAAAATATAGATTCTAGATGATAAAATTATTGTTGCTTATGAAGGTATTGTTTGGATTACGAATATCATCATTATCCATTAAAACGACTCATATTTTGTATATTCAATGAAGGGATATTAATTTACATCTCCCTTTTAAATTGTAATTAAAACCCAACACAGCGAGCTGTTTCATGATATCTGCTGTCAAAATGACCTATAATATGTATAAAGGCCAAGGCCAAGCCAAGTTCACACTGCTACACTGCTTCGCGCAGCATTTGGTTCAGGAGGCTACTCGCTATGTGTGTACCCGCCTAATGACGTAATACATACAAGTATCTTAGTCTCAAACTAAGTTAGAGATAAGTCGCTGATAGGAAAATAAATTTAAACTATACACTTCATAAAATAATAAATTCGTAGAAAAAAAAATGTGTGCGTGTACTAGTGTACACACGTAAGAAGTGAAACTACTTTATGACTTTATTTTTCAAAAAATAATTTACTGTATGCAACTTTACAGAAATACGTCGAATCACGCGTGGAAGAAGAAAAAGATGGCGCGTAACGGAAAAATGTCACGCGTAACGAAAAAATGTTACAATAATTTTTTTTCCAACCCCGATAAAGAATTTCCGCTTCAAAAATACTTCTAATATTCGCTTATATAATAGACAGTGTTCTGTAATTTTACTGCAATATAATATGTTATAAGCAAAAATACCCTTGAAATAACACAGTGTCATAAAACAGTGAAAATAAAATAATACTTAATCAGACTGCTTGTACTTTTCTTTCCTTTGTAGCTTTGTGAAGACATCTTTGTAAATAGTCTATTGTTCTTATTTTGTTAATATAGCTTCAGATTACGTGGTTCTTAAGATAAGGGTACATTAGTGGGATGAAAGTTTCATGAAGTGTTTGTCTGTGTGTTCCTGTTGAGATACAATGTTAAGTATGATACGGTTTACCTTATTATGTAGGGCAGTGTTTATACTAAATAAACTTTATAAATACTTGGAAATAAAGATTATAGGGCGATATAAAACTTGTCTTTTCTTTTAAATATTTAAGAAACATTATTATTTTGAGTAAAAATTGTATGCTTACGCGAATTCATTTCGATGATTTTTTCGGTTTATATTTTGGTTTAAATTTTTATTTCAGAGGATACGTGCATAAGAAATAGATTAAGTGTTTTATGAAAGAAAACAAGGACACAAAATATAGTGAAATAATTATAGTTATTGTCAGACGAGACTATGAGCGTATTTAAATCAAGAGCTGTGCCACGCGGTTTTACCCGCATTGCTCCGCTCCTATCGGTCTTAGCGTGATAATATATAGCCTATAGCCTTCCTCGATAAATGGGCTATCTAACACCTAAAGAATTTTTCAAATCGGACCAGTAGTTCCTGAGATTAGCGCGTTCAAACTAACAAACAAACAAACATACAAACAAACAAACTCTTCAGCTTTATAATATTAGTATAGATAATTTAAATAATAATATGGATAATATAATATCATAATTCATATTATACTTTGTAACTGTCCTATTATCCAATCGGGTAACAAAGAGAAAATAATAACCTTTATAGAAAATTTCTTCAATAGTGCCTTTAAGGAGTATGCTGGACGTCAAACAATTTTATAATGAGCAAGCAATATGGAACTGATATTTGCAGTTAGATAAAATATATTATTTACTTGTGTAATATAATATTTTTAATATAATAATGTCACTGTATTATTTAATATTTTCAATAACAATAAAGTTGCTTCCCGCCGTCTGTACCTGCTTATGTTTAGATCTTTAAAACTACGCTTCCGATTTTGATGCGGTTTTTTTTAATACATAGAATTACAGTGTTAAATTTTGGACAAAGCGGGCGAAGCCGCGGACGGAAAGCTTGTGTACAAGATTGTCTCATTAGCGTGGCAATAATTTAGATAAAAAAAGTTTGCCCTTGTGGATTTGGTGCTAACAATTTTAAAAATATTGTATGAACAATAATAATAGATACTTATATAGTGGTTGTTCAAAATATTTAATATACTTACAACAGCCACGTTTTGCTGTGAAAAGTTATTTTCAGTCAATGCAAAAACCAATTAAACATTTTATATATTACTAGCTGTCCTGCAAATGTTGTTCTGCCTTACTCTTATCACTTAGGGATATGAAAAATAGATTTTGTATAATGTTTACTCCTACCCGATATGCATACAAAATTTCATGCGAATCGGTCCAGCCGTTTTGGAGGAGTAGTACAAACACCGCGACACGTGAATTTTATACATCAGAAAGAAACAAATAAGTAAGTATACCTCAATGCTTTTGTTTCAGTGCTTTATTTAGATATAACCGACTGACCCGTCTGAAATATTTATTTATTAATTTTATATAGAATATAACGATGTTTACAAAAGTTTATTTTTATAAATAAATTATTATTTTTTTATCGCAAGCAATTTTATTAATAACCTATTTTCTCGTATACAGAACCCTAAAAAAACAAATTAAAGTCACTATTAATAGGAAAAGGCCATATAACGTGTTCTTAAAAGCTTTTTAATTACTAAAGAACCAACATAACTGGCCTTCTGCCCACACAAGGCAAGCATAGAATTTTAAATTCATTTCGCCTACGCCTTAACCTTTATGTAAGTTTGTCCCCTTGTGGGGTAAATGCACATCTATTTTTCTAATCGAATTTTAAAGTGAAACTTTTTAAGCTCGTTGAGAGCTAGCGCGCACGAGCAACTTTGTCTCCGCAACTATTTTGTCTCTCCCATCAATTGTATGGGGAGTTGCGTCGCTACGTGCGCGCACTTTCATACTAGCCCATGGGGTGGGAGAGACAAAATAGTTGCGGAGACAAAGTTGCTAGTGCTCGCTGGCTCTGAGAGTATAAACGTCACGTCATGGCAATACCGTCACGTCATGGAGTAAGGCGCCGTTTTTGGTATCTTTGAATCATGCCAAAGAAGTTTCACTTCTGACACGTGTGCTTGGTATAGGTACACGCTCTTTTTTGCAATTGTATCAGTTTTACTTATTAACAAGCTTGGTACAGTGGTTGACGCGTTAGCGTAGCACCGGTAGTGGTCCTGGGTTCCATTCCCGGTGGAGACGAAGAAAAAAAAATGTCTCGGTCTGGCAGGACACAGAAGGCTGATCTTGTCCCTAAAGAAAATCGATCAGTGAAACAGATGTATAATGCATCTGCCCCTTACCCCACTAGGGGACATGGGACTTCACTCTTTTTTCTTTATGTACAAGAATAAATCTGCAAGAACACGGAATAATTTCTATTTTTCTTTATACAAGAATGTATCTGCGAGAAATGAACGATTTATTTATATATTTCAGTGCAAATGTTGTTTAAATATTATCGACTCATTCGTTCAAAATATTAAGTACCTGTATGAATGACAGAGGAACGTAAGAAAGAAGATGAAATATAAATAATATTAAAATATAAGGATTATGAGAAAAACAATACCAGACACTAAATAATTATTTAAATTTTATAGTCACTATACGCGAGCTTTTTATAAATTATTATTTCAGGAATAGTTTCCAAACACTTTTTACCAACTGCATACAATAATATAGTCAAAGAGACGATATATTTTCTTTTATTATTGAAATTAGAGATTCTCGTTTTGTTAAATTATTCTGCATTTTAAGCAACAGACATACGGAAATTTCATATTATATGTATGTATTTCAATAGTGGTAATTTGTTACGCAAATGCAAAAGCTTATTAATTTACTTAATAATTATCAAATGTTTAAAAGTTTTCCAATTAATTGTTAAAATGTATACAAGCATGCTGTCTTCAAAAGTTCTCGGCTTCACATAGTTAGGTACGTTTAATTTAGAAGACTGATAGGATTTGATTGTTTGTATGTAATGTTTTAACTTGAAAACTACTGAAACTGAAGTAAAGTGTACGTAGTTTTTGATTCAATGAAGCATGCTATGAAATTGTTAATTATGACGATTTTGAACTTAAGTCTGACATATATTTTTTGGCAATTTATGAGAGTTCAAAAATGCATACAAACCTTTATATACAACAAGAGAAATAATCAAGTCATTGACCTATTCCATTACCGTTCATTTTATTGAAAAAGTGATAATTCTGCGTTAAAAACAACCGACTTCAAACTTGCACTTGCATCATTTACAAATCTAGGTATCCGAAAAAAATTTTTATGGGACCATTTCGACACCATCCCTCATCGAACCAAAAAAGAATCACGTAAATCGGTTTAGAAACCTCGGAGTAATCGGTGCACGTACATAAAAAAAAAACATACCGGCCGAATTGATAACCTCCTCCTTTTTTTTGAAGTCGGTTAAAAGGGGACCCTATAACTATGTGTTAGATCACAGATTCGTGTGTTAGACTTACCACTCATGAAGTTGTATATGAGTGGGTTGACCGCTGAGTTGGCGTAGCACATGACATGCGAGATCAGTGAAATACATGTCATTATGTCGCTTTGCTGCACGTCGTATGCCACCCTGGGGAAGAGAAATTGAACGTTATTCACTTTACTTTAACGTGCTTAATTGTATGGCGTATGAGAAGTGTTTTTTGTTTCCTATTATTCGGTTCCAAACTGACTAATGGAATAGGGCATAAGGTATATAATTGATTGACATATAAGTTGGTGTTTATTTCAAAACACGTTGAAGTCAGCATGAGAAATAGAAATTATTAGATAATTAATTAAGAAATGAGTTAGTTAATGGATAAAGTATATAAATTATAGGCGTATGAGTGAGTTTTTAATGTCTCTGAGTTGTTTGTATGTTTATACGCCGTATGGTTCACTCGGAAATATAAAATGAAGTATCTATGGTAATCATTAGTCATATTATGTCTGAGAAATAAACTCATATGAGTGACTTTTGTGTGAGGCAAACATTTTAAAAGAATATCATAAATTGGTTCCAAAACGGAGACCTACGAGCTTATATTTTATTTTGCAATGTTGCAGTATGTAATAATGGTACAAACTAAACCAAAGTTTTAATATTTATTGAATTTATTGTGTACTAGTGGTCCGCCCCGGCTTCGCCCGTGGTACATATTTCGCAATAAAAGGTAGCCTATGTCCTTTCTCGGGTATCAAAATATCTTCATACCAAATTTCATGCAAATTGGTTCAGTAGTTTAGGCGTGATTGAGTAACAGACAGACAGACAGACAGAGTTACTTTCGCATTTATAATATTAGTATGGATTTTGGTGCTATAAGTTTAACAAGAACAGTTTAAACTCTCGTTATAAACTAGCGTCGTGATTTTTAAAATAAACTTTTCCATATTGTAAAATGTAAACTACAATAGTTCTTTCTAGTTCTTTAAAGTGATATCCGTTATCCGGACATGCGATAAATCCATAAGTTTATCCTAAAGAAATATCGCAGAGGGGAATAATATGAATTTTTCTTTGGCTGCAACGATTTAACTTTAAAACAAAGTTAAACATTATTTTATCATTAGTTATAGAAATTTAACCGAGAAGGTATTACAGGCTATTTTTATGCTGATTAAATAAACAAATAAATATTCAGGACAATTTTCACACACGGCACGATCTGCTCCCATACTAAGCTTTCGCTTGTGTTATGGAGACTAGATGGCTGATAAACATACATAATTATATAACTTTTTAATAGGTAAATACTTATAATATAGATAATTACCGCCCAGACACAGAGCAAACATCTATGTTCATCACATAAATATTTGTTTGCCCCGGGTGGGAATCGAATCCACGACCTTTGGCTTGGAAGGCCAAATCAATCATAACTAAGCTTAGTTTTCAGCGCCTATAGCCTTTTAAAAGGTGTTGTTAAATTGAATTTATGTATTCATTTTAATCAACTTTGATTAAAATAAATGAACATCTGATGAAGAGTGCAATATTTTCCTACATTTCAGTAAAAAGTAATGCCGTGTTCAAATAAAAGTATCATAGTAATGAATCTTAAATGCATAATTAAAGTGTTACTCATACAAAAACGATAACACCCCAGAAATTCTACCATAAAAGTACGAAGTGCTGGCGCTTAATTGAAATTTTGAATTGTCAAAGCCAGTCGGCACGTGGCGAACCATAATGAGTGTTATTTCAACCAGACGCTCGCTCCAGTGTTTTGTGCTCGAAAACTATGAAAAATAGCAATTACTTACTCTGGATAACGATACGAATATTTATAGTTTTGCAAGCACTTTCCTGTGAAAGCCTGTTTTTTATAGCGTTGATATTGGAGTGTAGCAAAATTAAAGAACACGCTTTAGTTCAATAAAATTATAATTACTACTGTAACAGCCTCTTATCTATTTGGTAGGTGAACAAAGTTTGAATTAAACCTATACGTTAATTGTGGAACAAAATTTGAATTTAATCAGTCCATTTAAAGTCAAAATCGAGACTAAAGGAGCCAATTAGAAACAGACATAAATACAAGCGTGTTAATAATTTATATTTTTTAGATTAATTATTCATTGTGTATTTTAATTTTTATTTATTTACTTTTTTCCATTGAGATAATATTAATATGGAGCAGACACCACGAACAAAATCTGTGCGCCAAGCGCGGCGGCGCGGCGCGCGCGAATGACGGCTAGACAGTCATAGATTATGCGATGTCACTGACTCACCGCTATAGAGGCGACACTTTGTTTCATTCTGTCTATTTTATTGGGTGCCACTCCTTACATGCACGTTGACTTGAAATTTTCTTTGTACTTACTTAATATTTATTTTAGGTATAAACTGACTTTACTACGCGGGGCTAACAATATCTGGCATATAATATAGGATGATGTAAATAGTGACGTCATATGGAATAATTTAATTTTTTCGTGTTTTAGGTTCAGTCAGGGCTATGGGAAGTTTTATTCCTTACAAATTGAGCCTTTTTTAGAAAAAAAAAATAATTTTTCCCTTTCTTCACGGCCCAGACATGGAAACCTTGAATAGAAAAAATATTAATTACTTATCTCTGAACTAGCGGTCCGCCCCGGCTTCGCCCGTGGCACAATATTTCGCAATAAAAAGTAGCCTATGTTCTTTCTCAGGGTCTTAAGATTGTCTGTGCCAAAGGAGAATGCCCATGAAAGTATGGACCACAGTACAGTGTTGCGTCAATGCCAGAGTGGTTTTGGAGGGTTCTTCGATATTCCAAAGATTTTTACCAATTGATTTTTGTGTGATAAAAACAGGGGTTTTCAAGATATTGAGAAAAATGGGAAATAACCTCAAAACTTAAATAACCCCTATTTAGTTAGGTTTATGTGTGATTTAGGTAACATTTTATCGTCCAAAGGTTATTTTTCGATTTACATATATAATCTATGCGTAGAGCTTATGCTTTCAGACAAAGTCTATCTGTTCATCGGCTAGTGTAGGTAGGCACCAGAAATCTTCCGGGACGGATTTCAAGAAAACCTAAATATATACTTAAAAAATGCCAATTGAGTTTTTATTCGGTTTACATGTTGTTGTTGTTGTTGTTTGAATCATTTTTTCACTACATATTCGAAGAAAGAAACAAATAAGAAATAACTGGTTACCTACCAAGCTATGTCATAATAATATTTTTTTTTATATATATACATATTTATATTATTTTACTTCACTATCTTTGTTAAAACAACCTATAGTGTATAAACAATACCCTATAGAGTGATTTTATGTTAATTGATTTTTTTTGTAATTCAATGAAAACAATAATCGATATTAATACATTTAGCTATTTACCATAGTAAATGTAAAAAGTTACCGCTTGGTTACCGTGGTAACCGGTAATGGACACTAAATGTTATAATAACGGATCTAAACAATTACATGTCTTATTAGATTTTACAAAACATTCCCTGTTCAAAATATATTTTCCGATGGTAAGAAGGCCTCTAAATTGCCGAGATTTTTTTTAATAGTATTGTTGTCTTGATGCATGAGAAAAACCAGTACCAAAAATGGGCATTCTCCTTTCATCAAAATCGGTCCAGTAGTTTATGAGCCAATTACAAGCAAACAAACAAACAAAGTTTTCCTCTTTATAATATTAGTGCAGATAAATAAATAATAATTCAATTATACGTTCAAGTCAGTAGCTTATACAATATCAATTAAAAACTTGATTAAAATCAATTAACAAAAAAAAAATTGGTGATTGAGTAATTGATTTTCATATTTCATGATTTCACCTTTTTTCAATTAACAACCAGTCTATGCTTTTCTAAATATGTAAAATTATTATTTTATACTATAAAAATATACGCCAGCAAATATTACTAACAACACTTATTTCATGCCCAATGTCATATCTTAAATTTTTAATCTATGACAAAATGTCGCCCGCCAAAAATTTTGCTCTAACTAAGTTTTAAAAATTATTATCTAGTTACTTACTGATGAAAAGTTATTCCTTTGCACTTTTCCGTATTCTTTGTATTATTTGTGCAATATCGTAACACACACGTAGGCATATTTGATGCGTTTCACTTTAAAACAAATAAAAAATGAGCGTGACGTTCGCGCCAAAGAGCGAGCAAGCGACTGAGTGCAGTTACGCCACATGACGTATGTTGAGTGGAACATAAGTGATGTAGGCGGTATCGACTCCATATTAATATTATCTCAATGCTTTTTTCCGTGTTTTTATGTTCCATTGATTATTATATGTGACATGTAAATTTTTATATTTTATGATTGTGACTTGTGAGGTTAATTTTTATATGTACATTAGTGATTTTTGTGTTTTGTGTTTGTAATGGGTCTTTGTTACTCTTAAATAAAGAATTTATTATTATTGTATTATTTTAATCAATCAATTTAAAACAACAAGAAAAAGTACTAATTACTATTCAAAAGCCAAATCAACTGCTAACTTGATCCCAGCGTATGTTATTCCTAAGAGAATTCTATCCTAACAATGCCATACTCATACGTTCATTCTATGAAAAGCTATGAAGCTATTAGCTACACTCATATTTCAAGCTATAAAAACCAGGTTTGCTGGGGACAATGTGCTTGCAAACTTCTATGAATACGTATCGTTGTGCAGAGTAATTGCTATTATAACACGCTTATATTAGCTTCTCCTGTTTGTTTGTATGTAACTGACTCTTTTAGGCTCGATTGTGACTTTGGATGATTTTTTCAAACTCTGTACACTTATCAAGAAGCTGGACTATTAAATTTTATTGTTAACATGCTTGTATTTATGTCTGTTTCTAATTGGCTCCTTTAGTCTCGATTTTGACTTTAAATGGACTGATTAAATTCAAATTTTGTTCCACAATTAACGTATAGGTTTAATTCAAACTTTGTTCACCTACCAAATAGATAAGAGGCTGTTACAGTAGTAATTATAATTTTATTGAACTAAAGCGTGTTCTTTAATTTTGCTACACTCCAATATCAACGCTATAAAAAACAGGCTTTCACAGGAAAGTGCTTGCAAAACTATAAATATTCGTATCGTTATCCAGAGTAAGTAATTGCTATTTTTCATAGTTTTCGAGTAAATCTTTGCTACTGTAGTTTGAACTGGTATTAAAAGAGGATTTTGGAATAGTCAGCCAAATGCTCTCCGATTGTGTGCAAGGTGTAATATGACAAAAAGCCGAAAGACTTTTTTTGACACATATTAACACTCCTCCACCTCTCTTTTTATGTTTACGGTCGTATCTAAAAACGTCATAATTTTTATTATTGCAGATTTCTGTGTTCAATATACCATCGCAAAGCCAACTCTCAGTAATAATTATCAAGTCGTAACTACTACTTTCAATATTTTTATAAAGTAAATGTAATTTAGTGCGCAAACCACGAGCATTCTGATAATAAATACTAAGAGTATTTAATACTGCCATTGAATTTAGTTAAGAATAAAAATAAATAAAATAAACGCTGACGAGAGAATAATATATCAAGAATGTCGTGGTTACGCAAAATATACTTCGGTGCTACTATATTATGTTTTAAAATGTTGCAGTACAATGTTAATATAATAAAAAGTAAATGTATCGTTAGAAAATACATTGTACACAAATAAATCATAATATTGAGGGTAGTTTGAAATAGTGCTTTATTACTATGCGGTGTTGTAAAATGTGGACATACTAACAGGGGTGATAAACACTTGGTATTGTGAAGTAATAGATATAAAATTGTATAAGTTTCAAAATTCATATAATTATAGTATAAATTGTGTATGAGTAGAAAGTTATAGTGTAATAATATAATGTTGTATATGGAACATTTGTAAAGTGAACTGGTATATCTTAACCTCGTGAAATTAATCTTGAAACGTAACAAAAGGCATATGAACAAAAGTTTACATTTCAAGATTTGCCTAAAAAATCCAACAAATCATTTTCCGAATTAATAGCCTTTGGTGGAGACTTTTCATTGCGACGAACATAAATAATACAGTTTCTCACCCAAACGTATTTAATATTGTATTCTTTTGCGCGAAGTTTGCAGTTGTTCAATAGGATTTTATTTGCTATTGTAAGGTGTTCGTTAACAAAAATTTTTGTCGCGTTGTCGGTGTAGTTGAGATCACTCGCGTTTAGTCCCTTCTGTTTATTGAATAATTTGAATTTAGCTAATAGATCGTCTTTACACCTTCTGTTTTTGAGCTTGGCGATTATTTTCCTAGGATGACCTTGTTTTTGTCGAATCGACTGCACCCTCGTAATGAACTCGATGTCTTCTTGCGCAAGAGTAGACCCGATAGTTGAAGATAGATGTAGGAGTATCTCAACTAAATTTTCATTCGACTTTTCGGGAATGCCCACCAGTTCTACGTTTAAAAAGCGTGATTTTTGCTGCGTATTTTGGTGTTCTAAGTTGATAACAGAAACCTTCTTCTCGAGATTGGAGATTATGATATCTTTTTTTGCAAGTTCTGAATTGATATTCTGAATTTGGCTACCTAAACTTACTATTTGAGCCTTAGACTTTTTTAACTCGTCTTTTAGGGATTCTACCATATTTAATTTCAAATCAATGTCGGCTAGTCTAGTGAAAATCTCCTCCATAACATTGGCATTAAACTTTGTAGTTAGTTCGTTTACTTCAAAACGCAATTGAGATACATTCTCCGGCAGAGATGTTAATGGTGCGAGCATCTCTTCTATTCTATTTAGTTGAACTTGATAAGGCGCTGGCGCTGGCTCTTCATGCACAGTAATATTCTTTGAAGCGGTATTAATTGGTTGCGGGCTCTTTCTGCAGTCTGGACACGTCCATGATGATTGCCTGTTACCCAACCGTCGCCAACCAATCTCCGTTAAGCTGACACAGTAGAAGTGGTATGTCATGCGGCAAAGTGAGCACTGGGCACCATCCAAAACATTTTCATCGCACCGTTTGCATAAATTATCCATACCAAGGGTTTGTAATCCCGGAAGATGTACGGACTGGTGATGACGTTGTGTAGATAAGAAATCGCCAGCAGTGATCGTATGAATATACACTGGTGAATGCGTCAATTGCGTATGAATGTCCAAACTTAACACTGAATTCACTTTTTAACTGGATATAATATTGAAGTGTTTGTGCAAAGTTGTAAACGTTTAACTTTTTCGAGAAATTGAACGGTAAGAACGTCCTTGTCACAGTAGGTTGACAGACTGCCTGACAGACTCGAAACGCAAAATGGCATGAAAATCATTAGTATGAGCCTGCGCAAACATTTCAGACGCTGAGCAATGTGCCTCGGCAAGCCCATCAGCATCCTAAACCCATTATTATATTGCACCCGTAATGCATTCATACTCTTTTTGGAGTACTTGAACCACAGGCTTCCCAATAGGCATTGGCAATAGGCTTTGAATAAAGGTTATTTTTGCCTCTTTGCTACACCGGGCGAACCTGTGGGCCAGCATATTGCATTTAGCCGCAGCCGCATTAAAAGTGCTTTGACATGCGTAATAATATATTATTATGTAACAACCAATTTATTATAAATTTATTAATACTGGTCAAAAAATAAGCGCTAATATAGGTACATAACAATAATTATTGCACGATTTATACACGTAATAACTATTTAGCGATCTTTGGCAAGTAATTTAATTTTTTTAATTAGGAAACACTTGATCATTAATTTGAGAAGACCTAGCGTGATGATATATTATATAGCGGCCTTATAAGCCGTCACTTTAACTCCCGCCACCTTCATTCGCGTCACTTTTACTTCCGTCACTTTACCTCCCGTCACTTTACCCCCCGCCACATTAACTCCCGTCACTTTAACTTCCGTCACTTTTACTTGCGTCACCTTACCTCCCATCACTTTAACTTGCGTCACTTTACCTCCCGTCACTTTACCTCGCGTCACTTTACCTCCCTTCACTTTAGCTTCCGTCACTTTACCTCCCGCCACATAACCTCCCGTCACTTTAATTCGCGTCACTTTAATTCGCGTCACTTTACCTCCCGTCACTTTAGCTCCCGTTACTTTACCTCCCGTCACTTTACCTTCCGTCCCTTTAACTTCCGTCACTTTAACTTGCGTCACATTACCTCCCGTCACTTTACCTTCCGTCACTTTACCCCCCGCCACATTAACTCCCGTCACTTTTACTTCCGTCACTTTACCTCCCGTCACTTTACCCCCCGCCACATTAACTTCCGTCACTTTACCTCCCGCTACTTTCACTCGCGTCACTTTACCTTGCGTCACTTTACCTCCCGCCACATTAACTCCCGTCACTTTTACTTCCGTCACTTTACCTACCGTCACTTTACCCCCCGCCACATTAACTCCCGTCACTTTTACTTCCGTCACTTTACCTCCCTTCACTTTAACTACCGTCACTTTAACTTCCGGCACTATAACTTTACCCGCCGTAATCCAGGTGCATTTCAGCATGGAACGACAACGGTAAGAAGGAACTGATAGATCTCTCTCGACCTATTCCACAGGACGGACTTCTTTCCGGGGTTGGGATGGGTTCTGAGGAGTGAAACTTGGGATATGCTGGAGGCTAAGTTGCCGGAAGCGTAAGTATAGCTTTAGAAACTAGAATATAAGTTGTTTTTGTATATATAGCTATATGTGTATACAGCTAAAAAAATTATTGTATTGTCACCGATCCTTGAAAAGTGTACAAAGTTTGAATTAAATCTGTCCGTTTTAAGTCGGAAAAAATCAAGTATACAACATATGAAGTCGGTTACACACTTGACAGTTATAGCCTTCCTCAATAATAGGACTATCTAACAGTGAATAAATTTTTCAAATCCGGTTGTGGTTCCTGACATAAACGCATTCAAACAAACAAATCAACTTTATTATATTAGTATAGATTTGAATGCGTCAAAACTCAATATTAAACTCTAACTCAAACATTTATTTATTCAATTAGACTTCTTTTAAAAGCACTTTTGTATGGTCATAACATTTTTTAACAATTACTAGGTACCGACTCGGCAAGCAGTATCTATGGAGAAGAACCGACATGAAACTTTAAATTCAAAATAGTTTAGGAATATATACGGTATTTGATGCTGCAGCTGATATTAGAAATAGATTTCAAGAATTAACTGGGCTGGGTTCAACTTCTTCAGACTATAAGTAGGTCATGAGATAGCATTGTCTTCATTAGAAATGCACGTCTATTGAATGAAGTTTCGGTATTTAATTTTTATTCTCTTTTATTTACAATTACTAATTAGTAATTTCTGAGAATGATACGAGTACGTATTTTTCCTACAATATTGTTGTTAAATAAGATACATCCTACTAATATTATAAATGCGAAAGTTTGTATGGATGTATGGATGTTTGTTACTCTTTCACGTAAAAACTACTGAACCGATTACAATGAAATTTAGCACACATATAGAGGGTAACTTGGAAAACCCGCATAGTTCCCGTTCCCGTGGGATTTCCGGGATAAAAACTATCCTATGTGTTACACATTTTTACACTTTGCAAACGCGGGCGAAGCCGCGGGCGGAAATCTAGTTATTTTATACTTTGCAAAGGTATTCGATGCCGCAAGAAACGCAATAAATTGAGTCTGAATTTAAATTTGAACCATGCTTTGGATTTATGAAAATAGAATTAAAATCAGTAAAGTATTATTTGAGCATATTGAAAACAATCAGACAAACGCAGCGGAGGGCCTTGTTTTATAATATAACTAGCTTACCGCCCGCGGCTTCGCCCGCTTGGTACCTAATAAATTATATCCTAAAACCATCCTCTTAAATTACTCTATCTATTAAAAAAACCGCATCAAAATCCGTTGCGTAGTTTTAAAGATTTAAGCATACAAAGGGACATAGGGACAGAGAAGGCGACTTTGTTTTATACTATGTAGTGATATAGTAGATAATGGTTAAAGTTATGTAGTATGGTGGGATATGCCGTAAATAAACAAATTAATGAGTAATGAATATATCAACCAATCTTACCTCAACACAGACAGCAGATGTACAGGGAAGTAGCAAACAGCGAACATGACGACCACGGCCACTAACATCTTGGCAGCTTTGCGTCGTGAGCGCAGCTGGCCCTCCGTGGACGCATTGGTGTGGATAGATGGTGTGGTGCGTCGGTTGGCGGCTAACCCTGGTGAATTAATGTTAGTGAATTAAAAGTAACCATGGTGGAGAATTTAGTCGTGGTAAGTTAAATTGTGTTATGTCAATGTATTGGTACTAAATAAATGATATTGATGTCATATCATATTATTCTTAGTTGGATTACATAGTATATGGAAATCTTCCTTAACAGGTGGATGTGTTGAACATCATTCAACTGATCATTAGTCAATGAAACTGTTTTAGACTGTAAAGTCGTTTTTTGCGTGGTTTTTCAACAAACACACAAAAATCTTTTAACGTATAAACTGTAGTGTAGTTATACGAATATCTTAAATTGTAATGAGTTGCAACACATTATTGCAAAACAAATATTAAATACATAGTTACATGTTATCATTAATGTCATTACTCCTATTTGTATAATTTCAAGTATCAAATTGGGTGTTGAAATTAGGCAAACAAATGAAGCGATATAATACGAAACTAATTGCAAATATTATGTACTAGATTTCTGCCCGCGGCTTCGCCTGCGCAGTCAAAGAAAAACCCGAATTGCTCCCGTTCCCGTGGGATTTCCGGGATTGCGTCATTTTCCCGGGATACAAAGTAGCCTATGTCCTTTCTCGGGTATCAAAATATCTCCATACCAAATTTCATGAAAAATGGTTCAGTAGTTTAGGCGTGATTGAGTAACAGACAGACAGACAGACAGAGTTACTTTCGCATTTATAATATTAGTATGGATTCCCATATTCCAATTTAAATTGTGTTTATAATTAAGACAACATTTTAATATAATTATTCTTCTACTTAAAGCTCGTAGGGTCTTGTGAATACTTAATCTTGAAATAATATTTTGATTGTCGTTTTAGCGGAAATGCATCTAGTTTATATTTTTCACTTGAGTTTGGTTTAATGAGATTTTAATTATTATTAAAAGTTTATGAATTTTTTAAGTTTTAGCCGGGAGTAGGTATGTACTTAGTAGGTGTGTTTCTAGACAGATACATTTTGGTTTTGGTATACTAATATGATAATATCTACAGTTCGAATACCTGTTTACATTTTATTATGATTGTAATATCTTTTTGAAGTGAAACTGCTTTAGGTGCGTTGAGAGTAAAATTTCAAGGTCGCACAGTCGGCAATACCGTAGCATCCTGGAATATGGCGACGATTTTTTTATCTAAGAATCTTGCCAAAAAAATTTCGGCAGACACGCCCTTTTTTATTTATTTTTTACCGTCAAAGGTACCATGACAGTAGACTGGAAACATGAAGATGATATTTTTTGTGAGTCTTAACTCTTAATTTACATAAGTATTTAATAGTGAAACCGTGGTGTAATTGTAGCACATTAAATTCTTTAAACAAAACATACAAACAATTTCCACACGGCCAAAGTATTAAGACACGCATTAAACAAGAGATCCCGAACCTTTTAGGGTTACGTATGTACGTACGTAGGGTACGTTCTGCGGTTACGTATAAAAGCTTTCATATCTATCAGGAAATGGTCCCTTCAGGGAATAAGTGATTTATTAAGGAAAGCCGTGTAGCCATCATAGCAAGCCTAGAGAGTATTGAGTTGTTATTTATGTATGTGTAAATATGTGCATGATGGAGTAGATGAGTAAGTAGAGAAAAAAGTAGGTAGTTTTGAAGTAAAAAAAAAAATACATATTATGTACCTAACTATATTTTCCTTTTTGTTTTGAATATTTCTTTAATCTAGCTTAAGGAATACATTATCGAATTATTATTATTTATAATTATTGTTAAATAATTGTTGTGGTAGCTAAAATTGTTAAACAAATGCTTGAAAAGTAATTTTGGGATTAAAATAATATAAAACTATAATATAAAGATTTTATAATATTAGGTCTGGATGTAAATATTAAAAATTATGTACACGAATTCAAATCCCACGAAATACATGCAAGGAAAATAAAAACAGTACATTACCCAAATCATTATGTGATTATATGTAGGAATCGCTAAGGCTACCATATTGACAAAGTTTTTAACGGACCAACTTGTAACTGGGAAATTCAAACAAATTGAACGAAGAGATGTTTTATTTAAGTTATCGGAATAACATCAGTTTCTCATCTAATAGTTCTGTGAACGATGGAGTGTATTTATTTTATAAGTTGTATGTAGTTCCGTGTTTTCTCTATAGGTTATTACTGTTGTTGCTTTTGATAAGTATCTGATAAACATTTGAAATCCATATGCAGGAAATACTAATTAACCATTATTTTTTTAACATAAAATTACAACCGTTTTCAAATAGTCTGAATGCATGAAAATACTTTGCGTTAAGTACAAAAAAATTGAGTAAACCAAAAATAAATACAGTCGAATTGAGAACCTCCTCCGTTTTATGAAGTTGCTTGAAAATACATACGAAAACCCAAAAGTAACCCAAAGTGTATTTAAAAGATGAATACTAGCGTTTAGCTACTATTATGTATTCTGTGATAATACTTAATACTCTATTACATTTATATAATGTTAGCGAGTAAAATATTTTTTTTTTTGATAAACTCCACAAATAGATGTAAAAACTGAAACATATTGTTCCTCGATAAATAAGCTATCTAACACCTAATGAATTTTTCAAATCGGACCCGAGATTAGCACGTTCAAACTCTTCAGCTTTAAAATATAGATAGTTTTTCGTTTCGTTATAGTTTGTTCGAACATGAGGCATGAGCATGTGGCTTGAGCATAAAGCATGAGCATGCGGCTTGTGCATGTAGCTTGAGCAAGTGGTATGAACATGCGGCATGAGCATGCGGCATGAGCATGCGGCTTGAGCAAGCGGCTTGAGCAAGCGTAGTGGTTTGAGCCTGTCATAGTTTATCTTGAAATGTAGCAATGTAAGAAATGTTTCGTGCATGGATCGTTCTCGCTTCATCATGCTCATTATCTCGCGGCGCTTCTTGAGCCAGTGGTGCCAGTTTGAGATGCATCTCGCACATTTGCATCTGTCTGTCAACAATTCTCCCTTTTAAAGTGGGTCAAAAGCGAGTCTGATACTTACAAACATACAGGGTAAGCTGATAAAAGCGTTCTTTTAATATAAGTCGATGTGATTAAATTTCTAACCGGACGGAGTCGCAGAAAACGCCTAGTATATCATAAAGGAAGATATAACCAGTCCTACGCCGACTTATGTTGATTAAAAAAGTTTTATTCTGTCTCGCTAGATAGGCTTTCCTTACGTAAAATTAATCATTTAAATATATTCGAAATCTGTCACTGTCTCGTGTCTCGCTGGAGGAAAATTAAATTCTTTTCCGGAGATAAAAAATGAGATACAGGCTTTTCTCGGTTAATAAAGAAGTTAACATGAACAAATATAAATGGACGAACTACGGACTTGGCAGTTTTGTTTTTAGAACAAAAGTAGGTATTAGGTACATTTGGGCTTTGAGTTTTTAGAACTTAATTTTGGATTATTTTAGGCTTTGAAAGTGTATAGAATAAGTTTTACATACAAGATTGTTTATCTATAAAACTTTAATTTTAAAACTACTTAGTTCTTTTACTAGTCCTCATTATTATTTACATAATATAACCAATAAACAAATATTTTAATAACAAATGAATAGGGTCCTCACAGAGCGAGTAGCCTCGCGAAGCAAGCGCGAAGCAGCTCGATCAGTGTGGATGTGGCTTGAGGAATACGACAGCAAGGGTCATTTCTCCCTATGAAAACCCACCTAATAAATGTTTTTAATTCCAAATTGTCCACCATTTTTAGACTATACCTTCTAGTTTTATTTCCAAAACTTTCAGAAGTTCTACAGAAGACAAAACTATATTCATTTTCTTGTGTCTGATTTTACGCGAGTATCATACGCGAGTAATTTATATTTAGAAATTAAAGACCTTAACGGATTTTAAACGCGATTTATTCATTATTAACCCACCCTTTCACTTTACTGCATAATATTGTGATATTATGCAGCCAGCGTGGTCACGGGGAGACTGAGACCTCTTTAATTTCCGAAAAATATACTTACAATTATTCTGACCTGGGCAGAGTTTATGCGACTCCGTGTGTCCAGGGATGTTGTCTGATCGCCAGAGGACCCTCACGATCTGGCAGTAGGCTATCATCATCAGCAGGAGGGGGAATCTGTTGAAAATCATTATTTTATTTACTTACTGTCATTTCTTATTTTATGAATGCTATTGTAATAATGTGAATCTTAATATTATATTGTTAGACGTAACTTTTGATTTAATATTTTTGTGGATGAGTAGTTGTCAACATAGTTGTCACTGTTTCCTGTCCGAACATGCTTAGCTGTCGTCACACCCCGGACACTCCATACAAAATTATCGTTTTGACAGTCACACTGTAGAGACTGCAAATGTGTGTGTTAACGCTTTATGGTTGGCACATTTTTGACTAGCGTAAAAAAAAATTCGCGTTTTTCTGATGAAATACATCCGTAAACAGCACAATATCTAACCATTTTCTACGAAAAACGATAATCACAAATCCAAAATAATAAAATTACTTTAAGTCAATTTGATTAATGTTGTCAATCTTCGTTGCGTATCGTCCCTGTAGAAAAATATGGACCATTTTATGTCTGATCGTGCGGGGTGAGGTAAGTGTTTAATTTTGGCGGGAGGCGGAGAGTGTCCGTTCTGTAGCGTTTAGCTACTATTATGTATTCTGTGCTGTCGTATACTATAAATTGCCGCGTTCCTTTGTCTCGTGGCGCATTCGTACGAATCGTGCCTAGGGGCTCGGACGTTGTTTATACGACGTTCGACCCAACTACCCTCACTTTGCTAATAGTCGTTGACTCGCTGCGTTTTGTTATCAACTACCTACATCAATTAGGTAGCTGTGTAGAATCGCAGTACATTCTTATTACATTTCAAACTAATATTTAACCCAGTCTCGCGTGTAATTTCTATTAATATATTCATAAATTGTGGACGTGAAATTTGAATCAAATAAATAACATTATCTCTATTAATTGTATGCTATTGTTATTGTTAACTGTTTTGAAAAGGTTGTTAGTATAAAAAACGAGATCTATATAATATACTTCATTAGATATTAATATTTTAGAGATTTTGAACAAAAAAAAAGTAGCAGAGTTTGTTGTGTTTTTTTAAAGCAACCATTTTCAAAATCCAACTTCTTTACACTAATAATACGATTTAAAAGAGCTTTTTAAATTTTTAACAATATAATTTTATGAAAGTTAATATACATAGTTATTAAACAACCTGATTTTACCCGTATTGCCGTGAAAACTAGTACGTGATGGCAAAACAGTGTCAAAGGTAACTTTGATATTCAAATACAAACTTTGCGCGCTTGGAAAACTAATAATGTTATGAATTTAATAAATATGAGACTATAGTTGCTTTTAGAACATTTTGCATACCAAATTATATTTTTAAGCTATTGCATAGCTTCTATCGCGGGCCTTGAGCGCGGGGACCGAATCGAGAAATTCCGTAACGAAAAAACCTCACGCTCCCTACTCCGACGGGCGGAGGTGTGGCTTGATGGCAATAGCTTTACCGCGGCAGTCCCCGAGTGAACACGTCGTTTTATTATCTACATGATAATGCAAAACGTAGCCATTAGAATCTTTCTATAATCTATAAGCTTTCCGTCCTGTTTTCAAAGAAAAACCCGAATAATTCCCGTTCCGTGGGTTTTACGGAATAAAACCTATATGTGTTAATTCAACCCTATATATGTGTGCTAAATTTCATTGTACCTAATCGGTTCAGTAGTATTTGTGTGAAAGAGTAACAAATACACATACATACACATACATCCATCGTCACAAGCTTTCGCATCTATATACTATTGATTATAAAACTCAAAGGTGACTGATATAGTGATCTATCAACGCACAGCCCAAACCACTGGACGTATCAGGCTGAAATTCAGCATGCTGGTAGATGTCACAACGTAGGCGTCCCCTAAGAAAGGATTTCCCGAAATTCTTGCGGGAACGGGGAAAAACGGGGATGCACGTACAAAGTCGTGGGCGGAATCTAGTCCATACTAATATTATAAATGCGAAAGTAACTCTGTCTGTCTGTCTGTCTGTTACTCAATCACGCCTTAACTACTGAACCAATTTGCATGAAATTTGGTATAGAGATATTTTGATACCCGAGAAAGGACATAGGATAGGTTTTATCCCGGAAATCCCACGGGAACGGGTTTTTCTTTGAAAACGCGAAAGCTAGTAATCTATATACATCAAAGTTGGTTCAGTATTTTTTGTCTCAAAATATAGCAACTAACATTAATTTTAAATTTATTCCAGATATAATAATATTATAAATACTGTCTGTGAAATATGTCCGTCTGTATTTTTATATATTTCAATCTTTCCTATATAGTATAGATTATAATATTTTGCCTAAGAACAAACAAAACAGAAAATAATAATATTTATGAAGAAAAGGGATGAATATTATTTTCACGGTATTCAAAATATTGGCTTCGTAATATTATAATATGAGATATTCCGGGAAATCTTTACTTAGGTCCGATTCCATAAAAAGTCTTCAAACAATATGAATTATTTTTATAGGCGAAAAAGAAAATAAACAGAACTATATGGCTTTTAATAAATCTATATTATGTTTTCGTGTTTATACATTCTAGTATGGAAACAATTTACAGATATCTCTCAGTATATTATGACACGTTTCAAAAGCTATTAATTATTTGTTTTACTTAGAAACGGCTAAGCCCATTTGGATGCGGATTTCACAAATGTATTGCGGTAGGTATTATTTATTCAAAAATGCTAGTTTTATTTCACAAAAATATGGTCAAAACAAACAGGTATTACAAGTGGCAAGAACGAAAAAACCTAGAGTTATAAAATCTTTCAGATCTATACTATTTCGTACAAAACACCTCAACCACAATATTTTTCAAAAACGCCATAACAACCAATACACGTGTAAAGGAAAAGGGCCTTTATGATATGCCATTTAAGGTCGCTCGCACTCGAATGATATTTCCTTATTCAAAAGCATAAAATGACATAAGATCCAACTCACGTGTAAAGGAAAAGCGCCTTTATGATGTGCCACTTAAGGTCGCTCTCGTTGGACCACGTAGATGTGCATTGCATGAAGTATTGCGTGTGCGCGTTGAAACGTAGTTCCATGCGGCTTTGGACTTGGAGCACGACGAATTCTGGGACATCTGGTGAAAAAAGTTATTTAATTAAAAACCAATTTTTTTATTAAGCTATTGCATAGCTTTTATCGCGGGCCTTGAGCGCGGGGACCGAATCGAGAAATTCCATAACGAAAAAACCTCACGCTCCCTACTCCGACGGGTGGAGGTGTGGCTTGAAGGCATAGCATGCAATAGCTTTTTACCAAATTTTAAGACTCGGTATTCACGGGAAGTACCTTGAAAGTTTTGATTCCTTTGCGAATGTCGAAATTTGCGAAATTGCAGCATAAACAGCTGTATCTTTTGATTGCGTTGGTTTATAACTTTGATTTTTTACAAGGTACCGTAGATTTGAGTATTCAATATAAATTTCAGCTTGATACCTCTACGTGTCTTTATAATAAATAAGAAGTCAAAAAGGGTTACGTCACATATTTTAACAAAAGTGTAGTGCTAATTACCTATGTAAGGAGCGTGTAGAGCCAAGCTTGAGCCAAGCCAACTCCGACGAGTTAGAGGTTTGACTCTACATGAAATCCGATAACTATTTCAGAGTGCAAGCCTTTCAGTCACGTCTTGCTAACATTTTACATGAAAATATTTTGGATGGATATCTTTAGCAATATCGGTTTCCCGCCCCTTAGGACTAGAAGAATGATGGAATAGGAAGTGCACTTGTATTTCAGCATACTTAGGAATATATACATATAAAGCTGAAGAGTTTGTTTGTTTGAACGCGCTAATATCAGGAACTACTGGTCCGATTTGAAAAATTTTTCGGTATTAGATAGCCCATTTATCGAGGAAGGCTATAGGCTATATATCATAACGCTAAGACCAACAGGAGCGGAGCCACGGGGGTGAAACCGCGACGAGCGGCTTGTAAAATATTATATACAAAGACAACTCTACCGAGATTTCAAGAGACAGGTGAATTATAAAACTTGAAAGAGAACATTTTTAAATAAATCTAATAAAACAGTTGGTGCAATAAAATAATATTCAAATCTGAAAAGCTGTAACTTGTGATTGATTGAATATCTTGGTTCTTGTATTGTGATTGAATATTGATATTCGAATCTGATTGATAAATCAGTAACGTATAAAAGTATTTCTTTCAGAGAATAAATTATTAAATTGAAGCGTTGTTTGTTGTACTTTGTTAGTTATTACTAGTGAATAATCTTTTTAGACTTTTTTTTTAAACTGGAATAGTTTTATCGGAATAAAGATACTTTAAGGTTTTTACAAAATAGCTTATAGTGAAAATATGAACAGCACAACTTCCATATTTTAACGAAATGCACTCACGTATTTGTTTTGACCGAACTCCTACCAAATATGTAATGTTTTTCCATAGAAAAGCTCCACAAATCCGATGTTAAATTGAATCAAACAAATAATCGAATTATCGAGCCCACGCAAAGTAAATTCAATAAACGATACGAGATATTTTATCTGTAGTAATGCAATATGTTCGTTTATTACATTGTGTGTTCCTGGTATACAAATTGAGATAAACATACCTTTGTTGATATCTGTTATTGAAAAAGTAATGGGAAGGTAAACCAATCATCACTACATAGTATAAAACAAAGTCGCTTTCTCTGTCCCTATGTCTTTGTATGCTTAAATCTTTAAAACTATTATTATGGAAGTTGATTTCAGAATATAACAAAGGATTTTTCTTTTATTTAGAATACATTGAAGTGAGGATTTTATATGTATTAACTGTAATTTTTACCTATAAAATTTACATCCTCTAAAATCTATAATATTAAAACATGTGAGAGATTATAAAGGTATTAAATGATACAATATAGTTTTTTTTTCATCAAAACATTTAGCGTTGTTGTACATAAGAAATGATCAAAGATACCAATAAATATTATTTTTTAACAATCCTGTGTTAAAAAATCTTTTATCAAATATTAAGGATATTACATTATTAAAGATGATTACATTATTAAAGATGATTTACATTATATATGTAGAAAATCTTTGAAATTCATTTCGATAACTCTTTGAAAAATTATTTATTTCACACTAAGATTACGTCAAATCTTAAATATCAACAAGTGACAGTTAGAGCTTTTTATATGTCGTTCTAAATATTTTCTACGTTGGTCTAGAAAAGTTGAGCACTAAAAGCTGTCAACTTAGGCAATTCTACATTAATAAAAGTCTAGCGTAGTGAAATAAAATTATTTAGTTGCTAAAAGACACGCACAAGATATTTTTTATAAGGAGAAAATATTTGCTTGTTTGTACCATAGAGATAATAATTATGTAATGGTTTGTACTGTTTTAGATTCGAAAATACTGGACCGTTTTATGAAAATTCTAACCTATAGGTAGGTAATATTTTGCTCAACTAAGTCGGAGCAAATAAGCAACTAATCAAAACATGCCAAAAATCATGAGTAAATTTTTTTTTTACTGACCGCCTCCTTGGTACAGTACTTGTCCCTAAAGAAAATCGATCAGTGAAACAGATGTATAATGCATCTGTCCCTTACCCCACTACGGGGACATGGATCTTCACTTTTAAATTGTTTTTACAAGGTTTTACACAAATTGGAATAAAATTCATCAGTCAGAACAGAATTACAAAGTTTTGAGCTTAAAGTTCGTGACATTCAAACCGACAGATATAAGATTATTAAACATCAATCTCAGTTATTTGACTCAAACCGTAATAAAGTTTAATTTTGGCGCGAAGTTTCACAAATAAACAGCCATCAAAACTTTATTGAAATAGGTAGAGTGGTTTCATTATTTTTCGATTGACTATTAATTGAAGTTTGTACTGCAGATGTTTTCTCGCTTATTCAGTATTCGATAAAATTTATTCTCGATTTTTATTGAGAAATTATTTGTAATGTTCTAAAAATATAAAATTGCTGATCAACGAGTTTCAACTTAATTGGCTTAGCTGTTTCAGAGTGTTATTACAGCAGCTAATTATAATACAAATTACATTTTTTTATGAATTAAAAACAATTTATCTGCGTATCAGATATATTTTAAAAATTCAAGGTGTTATATACCTTTATAGTTAACGACGTTTATTGATATTATTTTCCATTACGAATTGACATTATTTTTAATTATTATTTATTTCATAGACAGTTACAATACACCATAATATATTAATTTATTACTTACTGAATAATAAATAAATAATAATAAGCCTCTATTCAGACACAAAATATGATACATAATATTAAACACTTAATCTGACGACTCTGATGAGTCAATGACACCAACAATTCGGTCTGTTTGCCCAATTCTGGCAAAGGCCTCCTCCATCTTCCTCCGCTCTATTCTGTCAAGTGCTTTCCTTGACCATGTTTTTCCAGCTATAGCCTTAATTTCATCCTCCCATCTTCGAAACTGCCTACCTCGTTTCCTTTTTCTATTCCTTGGGTACCAAAAGATGATATCTTTGCTCCACTTATTAATACCTCTTATTGTATGACCAGTCCATCTCCATTTAAGCTTTTTGATTCTAGTTGTTACATCTACAATTTTAGTGCGTTTTCTGATGGTTCTATTACTTATTCTGTCACATTTTCTTATGCTCATCATGCTCCTTTCCATTGCTGTTTGGCAGGTTGACAGTTTCCGATTTTGTGCTTTAGTGAGCGCCCAAGTTTGGCAGCCGTAGGTTAGAACTGGGAGTATGCAGGTGTTGTATAGCTTGGATTTAACAGCCATCTTAGTTTCCGTGTTCTTCATAATTTCCTTAAGACCCCAGTAGCACTTCCATGCATTCCCTATCCTTGTATCTATTTCCTTAGACATTATATTAGTAGTTGATATTTGTTGACCTAGATAAGTATACTCTTTCACAAACTCGATTGGTTGGCCATTGATGATCATTGTATCTTCGATAGCGTTGGTCCATAGCTTTAGTTTTAGAAGTGTTCATCGTGAGACCTACCTTGCTTTCTTGGCTTTCTCTCTCTAAGTCTGTGAGCATGCTTTGTAGATGTTCTTTTTTGGTAGCGAATAATATGATGTCGTCGGCAAAACGTAGGTGTGATAGTTGTTCTCCATTTATGTTCAATCTGTACTGATTCCATTCAAGCTTTCGAAAGACATCTTCCAAGACGGCTGTGAATAGTTTAGGTGAGACAGGGTCTCCTTGACGTACACCTCTATTTATTTTTATTTCTTTCCCCTCCTTTTCTACTTTTATTCTTGCTGTGCCCTGAGTGTATACATTCTTTATACCGTGACCGCACATTCCTCGCTAAAATTGGCTACATTAGCCATCTCCGAGCGCACGACAGGGCATTGTTGACCCACCTTAACGACGACACATAGCAGTCGCTGTAGCCGAAATCGGCAAGGAGCGATTATTATTATATTTGTGTTCGACGCCTTGGTTCTTTAGGGATAACCAAATGTTTTCGTGTTCGACTGAATCGAAAGCCTTATTGTAGTCGATGAAACAGCAGTAAAAGGGTACATTAAATTCTTTATGTTTTTCGAAGATTTGTCTCACAGCATGTATATGGTCTAATGTTGAATAGCCTGCTCTAAAACCAGCTTGTTCTTTAGGCTGATTTGCGTCTAAAGTTTTGGTTATTCGCCCTAGAATTATTTTTGCAAAAACTTTATAAATGTTAGACATAAGGCTGATTGGTCTGTAGTTGGTAATTTCGCTCTTGTCACCTTTTTTATGCAGTAGGATGATTGTAGATGTAGTCCACTGAGATGGAATTGTCTCTGTTTGTATTATATCATCGAAAATATACTTCAATACGGATGTAATATAGTTCTTG
Source organism: Colias croceus (assembly GCF_905220415.1). Classification (NCBI taxonomy): domain Eukaryota; kingdom Metazoa; phylum Arthropoda; class Insecta; order Lepidoptera; family Pieridae; genus Colias; species Colias croceus. The sequence goes on along the minus strand of NC_059558.1, from coordinate 1,880,848 downwards.
CAATTTGCCAGCAATTCATTAGTGATGTGGTCAGGGCCTGGAGCTTTATCTAGTTTCTGTGATTCTTTTGCCTTATTTATTTCTTCTACTAAAACGTCTGGTACATTATCTATGTTATTTAATTTAGTAGTTTGGTTTATTTGGTTTTTACTAGAGTAGAGATTTTCGTAGAATTTAGTGGCAGTAGATAGAATGTCGGGTCTCTTAGTTATTTTGCTAGATCGGTCTTTTATATTGGGTATCCAATTAGATTTCTCGGATAGAAACTTAAGCGCCTTTTTTATGCCACCTGTCATCGCAATGTGTTTGTCAAAAGTTTGAAGTCTAAAATGTTCTCTGTCTCTTCTCATTTGGTTTACTGAATAACTTATATTAATTACTAGGTTACTCCTGTTGCTCTTAGCGTGATGATATAATATGTATAGCCGATAAATGGGCTATCTAAAACCGAAAGATTTTTTCAAATCGGACCAGTTCCTGAGATTAGCGCGTTCAAACAAAGAAACAAACAAACTCTTACACTAAAACCTCATTAATGTAATATTTTAGACTTACTGAATAACAGCGACAGCACCCATATAATCAAAATGGCGGTCTTGGCTCGGCTGGTCGTCGATTTGAATTTGAGCGGGAAGCAGATCGCGTACCAGCGGTCCACTGAGATGAAGGTCAGCGTCAGCACTGACACTGTCACCGATACTGACTGCAACAAGAGATAATAAAGATAAGCAATGGTTCTTTTTAAGCTAAGTGCTAAGTGCTTAGTACTTGTTACACCACTTAGAACCAATATTAACAAACTAGCTGCGCTTCGCGGTTTCACGCGCGTGGCGCCGCTCCTGTTGGTCTTAGCGTAATGATAATATATTATAGCCTCGATAAATGGGCTATCTAACACGGAAAGAATTTTTAAAATCGGACCAGTAGTTCCTGAGATTAGCGCGTTCAAACAAACTCTTCAGCTTTACAATATTACAATAAGTATAGATTATAAGTATTAAGTAACCGTATACATGTAGCAAGTAGATGGTATTAGTGACAAGTGATTCGAAATGGTTTTTGTTTTTACTAGCCCGTACGATTTGTCACTGACAACTTCGTGGTCGTATCGCTTGTACTAAATATGATATTAATTATTATTCTATTCACTTGTACTATTCACCAACACTTGACTTAGTGACTAGAAGCACTAAGCACTTTTGTTCAATTATATATTGGTGTTTATGACTTTTTTTTTAAATTAGATATCGTATATTTTTTGTTTACAGCTTAGATCCCCTTTGTTCATTCGTTTTGATAAGATACGGAGACAGGTAAAAGGAAAGGTTGTCTTTAATACAGAACTACGTACATTTAAACTGAAATACGTGCGAATAAACATACCAATTATTGTCATTAATTTAACCTGTTCCCGCCTTTAATTAAATACGAATCCAGGAAATGGAATGTCTTTACCCTCCAACGAATATACAATCTACATAAATATAACGTAATGTGTAATGTGTAGTTGAGATATCGCAGCTCCCAAACTAAGTAACCGATTTGAGTGCGGTTTGTTTTAATTGAAAGTCAGATAGTATGATATTTATATCCTTTAAACACCACTACATAGTATAAAATAAAGTCGCTTCGGCTGTCCAAATATGAATTAAAATGGGTTTGAGTATATCTGTCTATCCCTATATTATGTGCTTAGATCTTTAAAACAACGGTAAAATGTTTATACGGTTTTTCTTAAAAGGGAGAGTCATTTATGGGAAAGTTTTTCGTATATAATTTGTTAATTTTAAGACAACGTGAGCGAAGCCGCTTTTGAAATACATTGGGCTTTATTTAAGCATGCTAAAGTTTCGATGGAATCTATGCTTACCGAAACTCATTTAATCATACAATATCACTACATAGTATAAAACAAAGTCGCTTTCTCTGTCCCTATGTCCCTTTGTATGCATAAATCTTTAAAACTACGCAACGGATTTTGATGCGGTTTTTCTAATAGATAGAGAGATTCAAGAGAAAAGTATAATATATAGGTGGTAACCATAAAAGGTAACCTATATATATATAGGTGTTTAGTATATAATTTAGGTTTTAGACAAAGCGGACGAAGCTGCGGGTGATAAGCTAGTGTTACATAAAAAGGTAATTAACGTCAAGTAAAAGAAAAAGTAAACCTTTGTTTACTTAGTATTTAGTAAACAGAAAAAAGAAAGAAAATTAAGCACGTGCATTCTTTCCGCATAATGTCCTTTAGAACAATTTTACATTCGCCTTTGTAACAGTTCAGAACTTTTTGGACCATTAGGCCGGCCATTAATTATAAACTTCTCACTGGTTTGCGGATGAAATGTAGCAAATATCTTGAGGGTAGATTTATATTGTGCTTTTTGTGACCACAAGAACTAAGAACAGATTGTGTACGAGAATTGTTAGATGTTCCAGAGTGAATAAACGATAGCTGCACATTGAGCACACGCCATATGGCTTAACTGCACGCTCATTTTTTATTTGTTTTAAAGTGAAACGCATCAAATATGCCTTCGTGTGTGTTACGATATTGCACAAATAATACAAATAATACGGAAAAGTGCAAAGGAATAACTTTCATCGGTAAGAACCTAACTACCTAGATAATAAGAGCAAAAAAATGGCGCACAGATTTTGTTCGTGGTGTCTCCTCCATACGTAGTAATATTATCTCAATGTAGCTGCAGCGCTATTAAGGTCATCTAGCGCCGACACTTTCCCAGACTGGAATAATACTGATTGTACTATATGTACGACTAAGACATCATGGTAACCTCCCATTTTTCTTTTCTTTGTGAGCTGGATGGTGATTAGCCTTTTTGTATTGCCAAAATTATACTTTTTCTGTCTGTTTGTTCTGTTTTAATACATAATGGAACTTTTCTACGTTCACACTACTACTGCAGTAATTTTAAGTTAACTTATTTATTAATGTTACAATGTTACAATAATCGAAATATTTATAATGGTAGTGGTTATCCCGATACCCGTGATATATTCACGGGAATCGGGATAGACAATATACATACATTCATCTATGCTCACAAACTTTCATATATATAATACATATTAGTAAGATAGGTATTGGTCGAATAAACCAATCATAGCTTGCTAGCTACCGTCAATCAAATATATTATTTACATTTAGGTGTTCAACGAATCGTTTCTATCTTATTACCAATTGATAGATATATTATGTAACTTGGACCGCAAGGTGCGGTTTTGCATACAATACAACGTTAAATCAGACCACTTTGTAGTCCAATAATGCTATTAAATGATCAATCAGATCCAATACAGAGAAGATCCAAACCTATAACAAGGTCTATTACAATCACCATTTGGCATTTACCAAAGAGAATGTCGCCTACGCATTCGCTACGATTTATCTGTAGTACTACGTGCACGCTACGGTATTTGCTACGCCGCATTGTATCTGCTACGGTTGTAGATGCGGATTAAAATGCTACAATTATTTATTAGTTATTATTAATAGTATAGTATTTATTATAACATGTATTATATTTTCTGGTAATAATAAAAAAAGTTGATGTCTTCAATGTTTTTTCACAATCACTATGAAAGCGTGAATGAATTGAGTTAAAAATAATATTATTGTGAGTAATAAATGAACATAGTATTGATATGAAGGTATTTTTTTTAAGTAAATTATATTTAAGTTTTTTTTTATTCGCGGAGTATGATTTGTATCGGTTCTAGTAAAAGATATATCGAGGGGTGTTAATATCGTTTTTAGAGCTATTAAGTACTGCAGCAATGATTTACGTTAAAGCGTTTATAGATTATCCATATAAAAAAGTATTTTTAATCCATATTAATATTATAAATGCGAAAGTAACTCTGTCTGTCTGTCTGTCTGTTACTCAATCACGCCTAAACTACTGAACCAATTTGCATGAAATTTGGTATGGAGATATTTTGATACCCGAGAAAGGACATAGGCTACCTTTTATTGCGAAATATGTACCACGGGCGAAGCCGGGGCGGACCGCTAGTACTCTATAAGCGGTGGAAAAGGCAATCCTGAATAACTGTACAATCAAGAACACAATGAATATAATACAATCTTAATTACAATTTAGCATGACTGGCTTTATTAGCGTCCATTCATCTTCTCAAAATATTATAGAGCAGACGAGCTTGAAATAAAATCCTGGATGCAGTTAATTAATATCTACAGTTGGCTAGAGAAGTGTTATTAAAGATATATATTTATTATCGTGATCCAATTTAAATTGATTACATATTCAATGTAAGAGCGGAGTTATTTCTGTGAGTACAGGGATGATAAAGACAGCTGCAGGTAGGTGAGTAGCCGATTTAAAAAGTGTAATTAAAAATGTCAGAAAGAGACAAATCTGTAACCAATGTTACAAGCGAAAATCTGTATATTTAGTCTTTAATAAGTAGGTAAGTACTTTCGCAAAGAGAATACAGTAAAAATCTGATTTCGTACCAAAGAGATAAATTAACTACCAAATGTTTAAAATGAAAAAGTATTGTTCGTATAATATTAGTATAGAGGGTCAAGTATAGAGGTCAATAAAATGGTTATTTTCAATATAATATGAGAAAGTGTTACCTGATGGATTTCAGTAAGATACAATATCTACACTACGGGTGCGATTTCTTGGAGATGGATATCATCAATATAAAGTGGGATACAAAATAATGTATTAAGTATTAACTAAAAATGTAGGTTATATGAATATTTTTTCAAACGTGACATTCCTTAAAATATTATCTAAACATAATAATAATTCTACAGTGATGCGCAATTAAAAATAACTTCGCTTCTAAGATATAACACGGAAAAATCAACCAACTATTTCTTTTGTGAGTCATTTTCGATAGAATTTGTACGTAACTATCTACGTACGGTATTTGCAATATTGAAAGAATTTTGTAAGACCCGAATCTCGTATTATTACTCTTCTGGTCTTATATTATGAGAATGTTACAAAAGATATACTATAAAAATAAAAAATATTTTAATCGTTTATTGGGGTCATCCCGAGCGACGGGGTAGTCGGTTGATACAATAATAAGAAATTATATTCGAAACCAGTGATTTATAAAAAAATAACGCTGTTATTATAAAACCTGTTTATTAATAAAACACAGGTATGGTTGCTGACAGACATCTTTAATTCAGTATAAGGAAAGTACACAGGTGGCGTTAGTTTTCACAGAGACAATATTAATTTGTTACCACAGACAAACAATAATTTTTTACATTTATTTTAATACAATATATTCACGATGCTTACAATAAAACGATCTTCTGAAGTGGTATTCACACTTTTCCAATATTCTACATCTGAAATTTCCCCAATGCACTATGCACATTGCACATACCGCAACCGAAATAGCTTCGTATTTTCTAGTGAAAAATTATAAAATGCCCACAAACAACACAAAAAAAAAACTAAATCACAAATTCGTTTACAAAATAGCCAGAAAGTGTCAAGGTCCGTCGATAAACACGATGCAGATACAAACAAATTAACGCGACTGTACTCACACTGAAACCAATCGAAATTGACCTTTATCACCGAGTAATTGAGTCGAAATTTAATTACCAGTCCCCAAATTAATTACAGCGATTGAGGTATTCCTTAACGGTTTTCATACTTTGTAAGCGTTAACATTTAAGAGGCAGTATAAACAATATACCATTGTAAAGTTTTGGCTTGATTTTCGCCTAATTAATTGTAAATAGAAAAGTTTAATATTTACATGTGAAGAAAAAACTTATTATTCTTGTGTTTGATTTTGCGCGAATATCCGATTAATGTTCTCGAGTCAGGAAATTGGAAATGTAAAATTAGCTTCTCGTGTGGTACATGGATAAAAATATTATGTTTTATGCGATCATCTTTTAGGAATCAGCAATGTCAGTCGTTTCTATAACACTAGTAGGTATACTAGACATATAATATTATACTTAAACTATTTATCATAATATTTATTAGTTAAAATTTAAACCAGTTCATCCTACACTTATAGTAATCCTTAATTCATCACTACATAGTATAAAATAGTCGCTTCCTGTTGTCTGTCCCTTCGTAGGCTCGTATATCTTTAAAACTACGCAACGGATTTTAATAGGGTTTTTAAAATGGATAGAGGTTATCGATAAAGGCTTAAGTTTATAATTTGTTAAGTTTTCGACGAAGTAGGTGAAGTCACGGCCAAAGCTGGTAATTTATAAGCTACGATGCGTGATGCCATTGCACATACCAGTTTTGTGGTACTCGAGTGACATACATTCACGGCCTTGTCCGCAGAATTAGACGAAGGATAAAATTGATATTGCCAAAACATTTTCCAGAATTATACGATTTTCGTCGCTACATTGAATGAATGAAAACTCCTTATTCAATTTTTAATAAAACTTTTACACAAAACTTAACAAAACAGCAAAGAGCAGCCTTACCTACCAGTCAACCATAACAATAAGAGGAAATTATACGCGATCACTGCAGGTCAATTTACTTCCAAACTATATGAAACTGTCAAGAACATCCTTTTTAAGTTTCCTTTCTAACATTATTACCTGGAGAGAACCAACTAGTTTCAAAAAGTTCTTAAACTCTATATTAGCCAGGTTCGGGCGCTGTTGGAAACAAAATACGAGCTCCGTGTACTTCAGAAGACCCAAAGTTTACCTAATATTTATCACTAAACCTTCGGGAACATTACTTTGACGATGTTTAGAGAATTCGCAAATAATTTCCAAAAGAGACTCGTTTTAAAAACGATAGAAATGCGTAAGACGCTCTTCCTTTTTCCAAGACTTTACAAATTCCTGATTTGTAAAGTTGTTCAGATTGAAAAAACTTTAAATTGTTTTATTTTATCCTATATGTTATTTCTATATTTGCTGTTCTCCCTATCCATATAAAAATCGTACTTTGAAAAATGTTTCAAAGTACGATTTTCGTATGGATCTCTTTTCAATTAGCTTATTTCTAACGAGAAATAAGGCCGATTGCTAATTGAAAAAAGATTTTGAGCGAGAGCTTAAAATGAACAAAATCAACTTCTTTTCTTGATTGAAAAAGTAAGAAATAAGTATATTCTAGATAAATACTATACGTACTTTAACACATTTACTAACTGAATCCATACTAATATTATAAATGCGAAAGTAACTGTCTGTCTGTCTGTTACTCAATCACACCTAAACTACTGAACCAATTTGCATGAAATTTGGTATGGTGATATTTTGATACCTGAGAAAGGCTACTTTTTATTGCGAAATATGTACTACGGGCGAAGCTGGGGCGGACCGCTAGTATAGACATAAGAGCGTGTCAAAAATTATCAAACAAACATATCCCATCCCATCAAATCAAATAAACCTATTATTTGATTATCTCGTTTGTCTACAAAATTATGAGTTTATTGTTGTTCATCTGTTGTATAATACTTAAATGTCCAAAATACAGGTACAAAATATCATAAGCTTTTAATCCCTTGTAAAGTCTTTCTAACTAAAGAAGCTCTTCATATCTTTTACAAACATTCATAGAGTCCAGATTTGCAAAAGTTTTGATTATAATCAATGACCTATTATACTAGTAGACGCGGCATACGCCAAAGTCATTGCACTAAAAAACAGCGTAATTAATACATACCTACTTACTAACGCATTATCACCAATACAGTTGTTCTCTCTTTCACTCTCACGCACGAGACATAATACATGTCTCACTCATGTACTTCGTTATAACAACTGCCGATTAAAATACAAAAAGAACGTCCAGCCACGACGCTGAATGGTGCGTGACTAAGTGAAACTCGGGCACTTACCTGAGTTTTTTCTTGTCAAAATAGAGAGCGGGTAACGTATCTAGCTCTTTTATATATCATAGGTTATAATATTATCTTTTTGTTAAAATACACTTTAAGTCGATAACTAAAACGTTGAAATATTTTATTTCAAACTCAAACATTTATTTATTCAATTAGACTTCTTCTGGAAGCATATGAATCGTCATAACAGTTTTAACATTAACCTAAGAACCACCGATTTGGAAAGCAGTATGGAGAAGAACCGGCAAGAATTTTGTATTTGATTTGTGTTGATAAGTATTTGATTATCCCACTATAATATTACAAATGCGAAAATTTGTGAGGATGTGTGTGTGGCTTTGTTACTCTTTTAAGCAAATACTACTGAACCGATTACAATGAAATTTAGCACACATATAGAGGGGTAACTTGGATTATCACATAGGATAGGTTTTATCCCGAAAATCCCACGGGAACGGGAACTATGCGGGTTTTTCTTTGAAAATGCGGGCGAAGCCGCGGGCGGAAAGCTAGTAATATATAAATCGTTCTTTAAGATAAAGCAAAAAACTACAACAACCAATAAAATATATACCACTTTGAAGATCAATAGCTTACTCGAATTGACTTTGTAATCTTGTGTCTGGGAGCTAAGCTGCTTCTAAAAGCTGTCAAGGCAGTAACGAAAAGTATTTCCCGCCAATATTTCAAGGGATTTAAATGTACAGACAAATTTATACTATAGTACCTTGCAAAGGGGTTGAAAATCGATTGAATTAGAGTCAAAATTGCATGCTTGATTCTTTAACATATTTTTCTCAGTTAACAAAATTAGAGTTATATTATTATTTCAACTAGACTTCCTTCAAAAGAGCTATGCATCATAATACGTAATTTAATACCGACAACTGAATAAAAATACATACTGATTACCGACCAATGAATTGTTCAATTTAAGGCCGTGTACGCGGTCCGTGCGCTGTTTGGCTCAAATATGTGATTTTTCAAACCAGATTGTCCATCAACCACTTATCTTACAAACATATGAATTACTAATAATTTTAGGGAATTTTATTGTCTATATAGTTAGTTAAGAGTTTTTTTCAATTAATACAGTATTTGTGAATACCATCAAGATAACTGAGCCGATGATTACTTGATTTCACTTTTAGTGTCAATTTCGAAGCTAAAAATATCTGAAATTGCTGACAGATCTAACACACATTTTTTTTAACTAACTGCAAAAATCCTTATTAAAATAGTTAGTTAAAAGATTTTTTTTTAATTTGGACTCCTAACTTACGAAATTAAAATCCGAACAATGTGAATTTTTTTAGAAATTATACTCGACAAAATGATTATTTTCACCAAGATATTTGACTTAGTTGAATATAATTTATACATATTGCAATAAAAGAACGTATTACTTATAAGATAAAATTTAAAAAATCAACTAAGGTACCTCTATTATTTTTCTACAATTTTTTTTAAAGTACTATAAAACACTGCGCGCGACCCGATTAAAATCAGTCGGCAGCGAGCCTTCCCAGAGAGAGGACATGTTGCTCGGCGCTCTCCTGTGGACCTATGCTGTTCATAGTAAAAGGATAGCGCAAGCCGCGATCTATCGTAATAGATCGCGGAGATTTTGACTTGCGTTAAATTGAATAAGCGCTCTTAACTATTGAACGATGAAATTAATAAAATAATATTAACGAAAGGAATTATGGATTATCTTAGAAGTCGTTTATAATGCATATTGTATGGAGCGGAAATTGGTCTTTACCAGAGATTTTCCTCCAATGTGACTTCCTTGTATGTAAAAAGGATAATGTATACAATGTGAATTTATAAACGGTTCAATAGATATAAGCTTATCCAACACAAACAAACGAAAAAAAATACATTTTCATCTGTATTACTAAATATTGTATAATAGAACTGTTGTTGGAATTTTTATATAGGAAGTTCATATAAAAGTCTCCGGTTACAGGAATAAAGAATAACTTAGTATAGACACAGTATAGATTTTTAGAAAGTGACAATAAATATCAACTTTTACAAGAAAGGTAACCATATTATTATAATTATAATGACGAAATGTACGAAAGCTGAGTGTGACGCATCGATACATTCAAGATCGTTGTTCAAGATAGTGGTTAATTATGAACTAACGTGAAGGTGAACTTACTTTGTCAACAACTATATCTAGATTTTAGAACAAAACATTCGAATATTGATCTTATAACCTATACTCGGGAAGCTAATACTGCTTGTATTGGATGTAAGTAAATAGAACAAAATTTCTAACCTAGAATCAGATAATAACAAAAGTCTGTTAAAGGACAATGTCCGGAATGGCCCTATGCAACAAAATGGATTGGAATACACGATAATTAACTGTCTATTTTATTATATTAGTTGCAAATACATTTGTAACACGGACTAGCTGTATGCCAAAATGAACAATAAAAAGTATTTTACGCGATTAATAACATTAATGGCCGCCATCTTCACCAAACGTCATGTCGTGTCGATAAAGAATAGGGATGGACGATTGATTGTAATCAGGGCCGTCTTAGACTATGCCGGGGCCCTTGGGCACACAAGAATTGGGGGCCCTTTGAAATATAAAGAAATCAAACTAGGTACGCAAATTTTTTCCCACAATTATATATGTTTTTGCCCTAAATTGTAACTTAAAGAAGTAATAAGAAAACTTAAAGAAAATTTCTATGTAAAATTTTTGCTCCATTTTTTTATACATTTTACAAAAAAGTTACTTCTGACCAATGTTGTATTATAATATGGTCTTTTGAGGAAACTTTTTTCCTTATTTTTTTTTTATATAATTCATTTGAAACGCTGCTGCTGTAATGGCGCTCCAAAGTTGACTTTAATTAAATTTAATTAAGAAATATTTTAAGAATTACTTTTTCAAATTACCTTTCTCTTTGAATTTATATTTTAGGTTTTATGGCACTCAAATGCTTTATAAATAAAATATAAATTCAACAAAAAAGGTCGTGTTCCATCGTTACAATATTGTATTCACTGAAAAGTGCTTCATATTGGTTGAGATGGTTGTTAAATCATCTCAATAGATGGCGTGCGGTGTGTCCCTTAAGACACATAAAACTGAAGGAATAGAATAAATTCGATTGCTCCGGCGGGTCACGAGTGGCTGAGTTGGTCAAGCATCCGCCCCGGAATGGCGCGAAGGATGCGGGTTCGAGTCGGTTCGGTTCTTTATAAATTTATACCTTTCTCTTTTTCAAATTTATCTTTTTAATTTGCATCTGGATTTTTTCTTTCGTAGCCGTTTCATATTGATCAAAATTATTGCGTGCGTTATTAACATAATTTATTCAAAGCCTAGGCAAATGGCAAAAGTCAAAACGCTTGTCATCTATTCGTATAGAAATGGTCCGGTGTGAACAGAGTTCACTAAATTCTAGGACCTTTAAAACTACAAAATTTCATATCCAGCAGAAAATTAGTAAAATTGTTCAAAGGAATAAGGATTACTAAAAATAAAATTCAAAATTAACTGTCATTCCGGTACGTGAATTAAAAAACATATTCCAGGTTATAAATAAATAAAAAAATAGGTGATTTCGCGATTTATACTAAAACGATAAGTTTTATCATAAAATCATTTAGGTGTGAAGTGATTTAAGAAACGTGTGCATATTATAAGGATGGAATGAGTTTATAAATCGTTATATCTTAGAAAATGGTAGGAAGCTACATCTTAGGAAAATAATGTATTGATTCTTTTGTATAAGTAGATAATTTTATGATCTACAATTTGGGTAAAAGTGGTTATATGATAAAACTTACCGTTTCGGTAAAAATCACGAAAAACCTATAATATCTGTTGACTTTTAGTAATTAATAATTAAATAGAGTTAATTTTTTCGTAGTAACAGAAGGTCGGGAAATTTTAATATATTTTTGAAGTGAAACTTCTTTAGGCGCGTTGAGAGTAAAATTTCAAGGTTGCATCATAACAATACCGTAACGTCATGGAGTAATTCAACGATTTTGGTATCTTATAATCTTGCCAAAGAAGTAGGCTATTTAGCACCGAAATAATTTTTCAAATCGGACCAGTAGTTCCCGAGATTAGCGCGTTCAAACAAAAAAACAAACTCTTCAGCTTTATTATATTAAGTATAGATTGTGTTTTTAATAATTTCACCAAATTTCGGCTGGATGGGAATTTTGGTCGTGGTCGTCGTCGTCCTTGGTAGTGTGACCGAAACATTAGCAAAACGTCATAAGCTTATATCAATTAGTATCAATAGTGGATTCTATTCACTAGCGTTTCTGCCACTTGTCTAGAGGCCCAGAGATTAAAGTTTTGTCACAACGCCCTTGTATGCTATTCTGTAAACTTAGACTTGTTAGTAATTTTCATAAATCTCAAAATGATTCAAGTAAAAATATATTATATTACGTTAATAAGTAAATAAATAATTCGAGTAAATGTCTGATAAGTTAATTATAATGGTGTTCGAATCACTCGAATTATACCATGTAATAACCTTGTAATAACATAGATGTTTTGATTCGAATAAATCTGAAAATGATCTGACGTTCTGGCATTAAAAAGCTGTATTGCTTTTTAATAAAATATTTTGAGATTTATGTGAGAAAAATTGTCAGTCCTACATCTCCTCCAGGGGGGCCCCCTGACGATGGGGGGCCCTGGGCACTGGCCCCCTGTGCCCCTACGGTAAAGACGGCACTGAATTTGTAATCGTCCGATTGAATTTTTAATTTCCATAAAGTATAATTTAAATCGATTTTAAATCGATTCAAATCGTAAACCAATGTATCGACTTACAAAAAATCGTGGTCTAAAAGATCGATTTATAAAAATCTATTTTATTTTATTGGCTTTAGAAAAAAAAACTGCATAGGTACCTACCCAATTATCTAGGGAGGTGCTTAAAATAGCTAAATATATTATGATATATTGCTTTTCAGTTTCTTAAAAATCACTAAGCTATGAAAAACTAATATCTAATATTCGTTGTTATGGTTCCATTATAACCTCAAAATCTGATTCTTTTTTTGGAATATATATATTCTGCAGCTAGTCCGCTATAAAAATAAGATCATTTAGGAGTTTACTAATGATCGACAACACAAAATATAATTTTCGGATGTTCTTGGTTCCAGGGCGAACAATGTATGGGCGCAGAGCAATCTCTTTTGTGGGTCTTATTCGAGTATTAAAGAGTCTTACACATACTAAACATACAGGTGAAGCTAATGTGACGTGTTAAAAACAGTCGAAAACAAACGAACACGAGGACCACGACCACAAGGCCATAACAGCATAAATAATTTGGTCTCTATTAATATTTTATACCACTTTATATAAATGCCAAACATGATTGTAACAGAGACAAGACACTTTTCCCTTTAAAATCTCATAGTAACTTTACATAAGGCGGAAAAAACAAATAAGGGAACAGTTTAGGTTTAAACAGTGATTATCAAAGTTTACGAAGGTTTATTTAAATTTAGGGGACCCTTAAACTACCAAGGTAATTTGGAATAAACGGTTTTTTTATTGCAATATTAATTATTCTTCATTGTTAATTTCAGATACTTTTAATGACACAATATCAAAATAATTTTACATTAAGTTTATTTAATAACGAATAACTTTGAAAGGTCCGAGATGTTATATCAATCAAAATAACATTATCATAATAATTTCAGATTGTACTTAAAGTACCTTTTGATCTTCATTCTAAGTAATTAATAAATAATTATTTCAAGATCTACTAGTTTAGCAGAAATACCTATACATAATTTAACGATTGAAATATGAAAAGCGATAAAGATGACGTTATATTATGTTCTCGCCAACTTCTGTGACGTCACCATTGAGATATCTCCTTAGATATCCTGCTTCCCTATTCCCTAATAGAATTCGAGGCAATAAAAATTTTAGTGGAAGAACTACTTACGTCATCGTATGAACTAGGCCAGCAGAAACGCAAAGAAGTATCTTCAATGACGTCATACTAGCCAGTGACGTCATTTTTTCCCGCCAACTTCTGTGACATCACTATTTGAAAATCTCTTTGGATGTTCTGATATCCTGGTAGAATTCGAGGCTCTAACAATTTTTGTATGGAGGCCCTGCTTACGTCATCATATGTACTAGGTTAGTATAAATGTACAGAAATATCTTCCGTGACGTCATAATTTGCACTAGCGGTTGACGTCATTTTTTCCCGCCAACTACTTTGACGTCACTATTTGGAACATCTCTTTGGACGTTCTGCTATCCTGGTAGAGTTCGAGACTCTAACAATTTTTGTATGAAAGCCCTGCTTACGTCATCATATGTACTAGGTTAGTATAAATGTACAGAAGTATCTTCAGTGACGTCATAATTTGCACTAGCAATTGACGTCATATCTTACCGCCAACTTCTGTGACGTCACTATTTAGAACATCTCTTTGGACGTTCTGCTATCCTGGTAGAGTTTGAGGCTGTAACAATTTTTGTATGGAGGCCCTGCTTACGTCATCATATGTACTAGGTTAGCATAAATGTACAGAAATATCTTCCGTGACGTCATAATTTGCACTAGCGGTTGACGTCATTTTTTCCCGCCAACTTCTGTGACGTCATTATTAGGATATCTTTTTGGATGTTCTGCTGTCCTGGTGTTACGCGAGGCTCTTTGTATGGACGCTCTGCTTACGTCATCATAATATTATGTACTAGGTTAGCAGCAATGTACAGAAGTATCTTCATCGACGAATTTGCACTAACAAATGACTTTATATCTTCTCACCAACTTTTTCCGTTGATGAATCTAGGTAAATTATAATTTATGCGCGCGTTTCACGACCCTACCATTTTATCGCGTACATAATTCGTATTGCCTCCATGTATCTTAAATGAGTAGGTTATTTAATCATCATCATAAATATGTCTGACGGGTAAATTAAATTCATGCTTATGAAATATGGATTTTTATTAGGGAAGATTGGTCGGAACAAGGTTGATTGATATTACACAATTTGAAAGCGTCGGAATATGAGAGATTGCATTTGATATACAAATATTATTGATATATTTACCAGATATGATCAATTTACGGTAAATTACGGTTTATATCTGTTTCGTTGTCTTGACTTGCTTGTTATTTTGAGTATACCTTTGAAGGAAGGTTCTCTGTATTTGTAGCTTGAGAATTGTCTCAAGCTACTTATAGTACAGAGTACCCCCCGATTACAGAGAACTCTCAGATACATCTTAATTGTGACAAACTTAAGAGTGAGTGGTCGATCGAAATGAAATATTGAAAACTATCCAGCGAACAGCTGATGTGTCTGTTATTTTTCTGTTTTTATCCAAGATCATCTATAGTTTGCTTGTCTGTCTATCCATACTAATATGTAAAAATACGTAAGTAACTCTGTCTGTCTGTCTGTTACTCAATCACGCCTTAACATAAGCTAATTTTAACCCCGGGACATAGAATAGGTTTTATCCCGGAAATCCTACGGGAACGGGAACTATGCCGGTTTTTCTTTCACTGCGCGGGCGACGCCACGGGTGGAAAGCTAGTACTCTATATCTAAGTATGTTCAAAGAGCTTGGATACCTACCTGTGTGGATTTATCATTTTGTACCTTTCTGTTTGTTTATCTATCTATAGATAACTAAAATACTCAAATTAGTTATTAGCATAATAACAAATATTATCAAAAGTTTCGATAGTCGAACTTTCTATCTTACATTTGACAGTTAGAAGTTTCTAGCCATAATATTGTACTGTAAAGTTGCAAATGTAACATAGATGATAATGTAATGTCGGAAAATTTACAGACTCGACACAAAGTTCATGTCTATGTTAGCATTATATATAGCTTCTGACACAAGCGTCAAAACTGTCTGATTTCCATTAAACTAAACAAGGTCGAACATAGCTTGGCGCGAAGTTATATAATAGTTGTATAAAACTGATCAATCATTGTGTTGAGGAAATTTGTGTCAGATACTTTAAATACTAGGCTGGCTTTTTAAATGATTAATTAAGGATTGAAAAAATATTTATCATTAACGAAAAAGAAGTCTTCTAAGTTAAGAATAAGTAATTATTATCTTCTATAATAGAAAAATGAATCGCATAATGTGTTCGCAAGCGCATAACTCGAGAACGGCTGAACCGATTTCATTAATTCTTTTTTTATAATATTCCTTGAAATACGAGGATGTTTCGTAAGCGAAACATGTACCACGGGCGAAGCCGGGTGGACCGCAAGTCTATACATAATATAATAAAAATGAATCGCTAAATGTGTTGGTAAGCGTAAAACTTTAAAACGGCTGAACCGATTTGGTAAATTCTTTTTTTATATTATTTAGACGAGGATGGTTCTTATAGAAAGAAAACGTAAACATGTACCACGGGCGAATCCGGGGCACACCGCTTGTACATAATATTTATAATTCGACGACATATTGTGACATCTGCTCACCCGCTATTGGCCAGCGTGGTGGATTATGGCTTGTACTCTCCTTACAGGAGGCCCGTGTCCCAGCAGTGGGAACGTATATGGGCTAATGATGATAATTAATATATTTTATAATTAGTGTACATAGGACTTGTACAGAAGGGACTGTCCTTATTATCATAATGTCTCGAATTAATCAGTTATGGCTATGTAATGCGATAATTAGTACATCATCATATAGATGAAATACATTATGTAAACTAGTAAGTCGCCCCGGATCCACTCTCGTTCAAAATTATCTGTTAAATTTTCAAATCATTTCAACAAATGACATTTATACTACTGACTACCGAATAAAAGTTTCCAATTTGGCGCAGCCATTCGGAAGTTATGCGTGAACACTGAACATACATTTTAACGATTTCTTTGATTTGTTCTTGCAAAGATTAATAATTATAATGTTAAATTAAAATGAAAATGCAGCAACATACATAAAATAGAAACCAATCAGATGTCAAAGTTGATTAAACTCGGTTTAACGGTGGTTTTAACAACGATCCGTTCGAAGCACGAAGGCAATAACAATAAATATGTTTTATCATGTTTTTTTCAGTTTTATTTTTCCATAGTACAAGATATATTTATTTTATTGCAAGATGATAGAACAATATCAATTTTCTTAATATCTAGTTTTTATAAAAAAATGTCCTACACTGCTTCCTGTCTGTCTATAAATTCGCGAATCGTGGTAAACTTAAAAACAGCTACAGCTTTTCTGTTTTCACCAATAGAGAGCGTTTATAGCATTGCCCATTATTTTGTCTGTAGTTAAAACCTTGGAATGCTGTTAGTTTGTAAAATTATTTTTTAAAATTCAAATTAGCTGAGACAAATCATATTTAGGTATTAAAATGAGATAATTATAACACTAAAAGCTTTCAGCTACATTTTTAAAATTTAAGAAAGAAATATTATTTTGTAAAATATTTTGTAAAAACAAAACTTGTTTCTTAATAAAAAGCTTTTTACTCTTGAATAGTCCATTAGGAACTAAAATCTTTGATAAGATGGTTTCATTAAAATAAAGAGGCTAGTTTAAGTTGCTACTTTACAATACTAGTTTTACTCCGCGGTTTTACCCGCATTGCTCCGCTCCTGTTGGTCTTAGCGTGATGATATAGCCTTATAGCCTTCCTCAATAAATGGACTATCTAACAGTGAAATAATTTTTCAAATGGGACCATTCCTGAGATAAGCGATTTCAAACAAACAAATTCTTCAGCTTTATAATAAGGTGACGCTTCAAAATGTTCTTTTAGTTTCAGTTAAAATGAAAAGAAACTAGAATTTCCTATAGAAGAGGAACGGAAATCGTTACTGAGACATACAAAACGTAACTTCTATCTGCTTCACAGCTTCGAAACGTTTTAATTGCATTGCTAAACAATGGCATTTATCTGTGAAAATCACGTGAAAATATATTTGGGATAATACATATTATGCGAATGTTTTGTTCTGTACCTAGTATTTTCAGCATTAGTAACTTTGGTAGGCGTCTTTATGAAAAAGTCGAACATATTTTGATCTTCAGAATAAAATTAGAACGTTGAATGTTCTATCTGTTTGTGTTGATAATTGAAAGGCTTAAAAAATATGGCATCCATCTTTCCTTACTATATACACGATACTCGAATCCTGTTACAAATGATGTATTTTAGACTAGCTTTCCACCCGCGGCTTCACCCGTGCAGTCAAAGAAAAACCCGCATAGTTCCCGTTCCCGGGGGATTTCCGGGATAAAACCTATCCTATGTACCGGGGTAAAAAGTAGCCTATGTCCTTTCTCGGGTATCAAAATATCTCTATACAAAATTTCATGCAAATTGGTTCAGTAGTTAAGCTGTGATTGAGTAACGCATTTATAATATTAGTATGGATAAACATCTGGGTTCATAATTGCGCTTGAGCCTGAATTGTCCAAATAAAAAGAAAACGTAGATAAAATAGTACCCTTTAAATCTGAAACAAGGTGATTCAGACACAAAAACAGATTAAATTAAACTCAATGACGCATATTTATTACACTTCTATTAAAATGGCTGTTCAAATCCATTGTTTTGACTGAGTCTATCTCTATTTTAAAAGCAATTTGTTAAATGGTTTGTTGTTTCATCGATTTAGAAATAATATCAATTATCGTCTACTTATGTTTAATTGATTGGTTTCTATTGTTCAAGGGGATTCTAAAAATAAGTGTGCCTTTTGGAAGTAATGTGCTTTTTATTGTTTGCTACCTAACTGTTAATATTGGACTGTGAACTTTATCGTTTTAGGTCATTTCCTTACTTTATTGTTTGAGAATCATTCCGTTTTGTTTAGTTGGATGTAATTTTTTTGTAGTAAGTTGAACAATTTCCTTGTTAGAAGTAAAGGAATTTCGTGTTTTAAAGGTAATAAGCCTGTCTTCTAAATTTACACTCAAGGCTTTGCGTTGATATTGACAAAAAATTATAATAATATCCTAATCTACAGCAAATTAACAAAGCTACAAATTAGCATAAACTTTCTTACCTGGAAGTACAGAACAATTCTGCACATTGCCGTCCCAAAGAACCAGGTCTCCGTCACATCCCATAGCACTGTTGGAGGCAGGCAGATCAGGATCACCATGAAATCTGCTACCGCCAAATTCACTATGAAATAGTTCGTCACTGTCCTCATTGAATGGTTCCTGTATACTGCTATACATACTAATGCGTTTCCAATCAAGCCAATCACAAACACAATCGCATGAGTCGCTATCAACACCCATTCGTACGGTTGAGGGTATATATATTCATTGAGCATTAGAAAGTATTCTTCTCTTGTCATATTACAGTATTCAGGGTCACCCACACACGGTTCATCCGTGTAGTTGTACGATTCATAGTAAACCGTCGTATCTTCGTATACACTTGTAGTAGAATCATATTCTTCAATAGAATTCGTATCAACATTTGCATCAGCTATTTCTATAGCGTTTTCTATGTCTGTTGTATTAACATCTCTTTTTCTAATATTTTCGTCTTCTAACTTACGTATTTTTAAACTATCATTAATGACTGTGTTAATTATTTTCTCGCTTATAATACTATCTAGATCTTTGATTAGCGTTTCGTTATAATAAACTTTATCATCTACTGATGTAGTATTTACATTGAGGCTTAGATTGACTATAACTATGAAGTATAAGAATGATTTTGTGTTCGCCATTTTGTGTCGATTACATTTCGTTGTCCGTCAGAATATGTAACACCTTGTAAATTCTGTAAGTTCCACTGCTCGCCATCTGTGAAGGAATAAATTATGCTTTAGAAAAAAATTGACAAGTTACAGTTTGAATGGATAAAAGTTCCGTAATGAATGCTTTTAGAATCCGGTACATTTGTCGGTAATTTTGTCAGACTCCGCGTTTCACAGCTGAATGCGTGGAAAGCATTTTCGCAAATTAATGTGAAGCGTTCATCAAGAGATGCTTTTCAGAATATCGGCAGCTTATACTTTGAAATTTTAATTGATATTTAGATAACCCTTAACATTGCAAACATTGACTAAGTCAAGGATTGAAGCTAAGTGTTGCTCAAATACTGTGTATTGCTGAACAAATGTTTCCTTATTTTAACAGAAGTCAGCCCACTTTTGTTAACGAAAATGAAAGACTTTACGTAAAATGTTTTTTTATTTTTCTATTCTAACCAATTTGAATTTATAATTAAGTACTTGCTAAGAGGATTTTTGGGAATTTATTTTAGAGGCAAGCTGTTTCTCCTAAACACAGGTTGCCCAGTAACCTAGCTAGGGAAACATTGGCATGTATAAATTGTTTAATTACTTAGCCTTTTTATATTTATATACTTTTACATGAACATAAATTGTATGTAAACACTATGTAATTTATAATGAATGAAATAAAATTTTGTACAGACTTCTTAAAAGTAGGTAATGTAGGAAAATATTCACATAAAACAAATAAACATGATATGGTTATTTTACAATTTTTGAGAATTATTTGCGTTGGCTTTAATGGAAAATTTTAAAAGTTGCCACTAAAACTTTCCTATAGCAATATTTGGTAAGTTATTTTTAACATTTAAAATCAAAACATTTCATAACGTTTTACCAAACACCCACATTTTTATCACACATGTGTTCCTCATCAGGTTACAAGTCTATCGTTCTTTTGTAACATATACATTTTTATATTTACAAATTAATCTATGGTTGTTGAAGATTGTGTTATTACACATTTATCTTTGTCAATTATGTAATTATAAGTAGATATTGTTTTGTTATTCCTTCATCTATACTATTTCAATAAATCTGGAGAGGTTGTTTGTCTGCATCTTTGGTTGAACGCGCTAACATCAGAAACAACAGGTCCGATTTGAAAAAAAAATCAGTGATAGATAGACCAGTTATCGAGGAAGGCTATGTTATCACGAGACAAGTAGTGTAGCATTGCGGGTTAAATCGCGGGGTTAACAGCTAGTTTCCTTATATGCAAAACAGTATACACTATCTTTATTTTATAATTTATGGTTACCTGGAAGAGATGGTTCTGTAGCTATAAGGTCGACTATTGTACAGCTTGCGTTCGTTATTATATTTCGAACTTTTTTGCCTGTATAATAAAGTCTCTTTCATTCATTCTTTTCTAACATTGTTCAATCATAAATCAAATGTATCCACTCAACAATTGGGGTCACTGAGTCATTTTTATACGCATTGTGTGCGTAATTAATTTCCACTGAAAGGGACAGTATTGTTGGCGATTGCGTGTCGAGTTAATGAACTCGGCCTTTTTTTGGGGAAAAGTGAAATTTTTTCTGGCTTTTTGTAACGAGACTTTGAATCTTTAAATGCACGCGAGATTTTTTTGCTATTTTGTTTTAGGGTTTTAAAAAGTATAAATGAGTGCAAAATTAGATTTATATATCACAGACCAATAAAATACTTTTTTTTTTAATTTTTTGATTGAAAATACTTTTTTTATTGATCTCCTATTAATACCGGTCTTTAAAATATAATACATTGGTCTTCTTTTTATTTGTATACTATGTTATTGGTTATCAGCATCAAGTTTCTTCGCGAGTTTTTCTTTAGAAGTGACATTTTAAAACATTGGTAGGTTATTAAGAACTGGAGAAGTTTTTATGATTGAAAGTTTTGAGTTTTTAGGTAGTTACCTTATAGATTGGATGGTTAATTATAAGCTACTCCCTCGCAAAAACGATTTATTGGTTTAATTGGCTGGTTGATTGAGTTTTCGTCTAAATCTGATCGTAAGTATTTTTGAAGGTTTTTTTCAATAAGACTTTAAAATCAGTTATGTAATCAGTACGACCATTAGTTTATTATTTATATTGCCTTTTCATTTTTAATAAAACTTTAAATTTTTTTAATAAATGTTTTAATAAATTATTTAAATATTTAACAATCGACATTTACATTTATTTGTCTCTAATATATTTTTTTTCTAATCATTTCAAATCACAATTTTGAAGAGAGAAAAGCACTTGATAATTTTAATCAAATGGATACAACTTAAAATAACATTTATTATTAAACAGTATAAAGACTACTTTAGCTTTGTAAAAACGTACTAAAATAATATTAATAGATTATAGAATACCTATTTAAGCTATTGTAAAATAATCACTACATAGTATAAAACAAAGTCGCATTCTCTGTCCCTATGTCCCTTTGTATGCTTAAATCTTTAAAACTACGCAACGGATTTTGATGCGGTTTTTTAATACATAGACTGATTTCAGAAGAAGGTTTTAGTATATAATTTATTAGGTTTTAGTTAAAGCGGGCGAAGCCGCGGGCGGAAAGCTAGTATTGTATAAAATCCTAGAAAACAATTTTTCAAGACACCATTTTGTTTTCATAATCGCGTGTTATCTTCAAAAGGAATCTCTTGTATACTTCACGATTCATATCTTTGAGAATAAATTCTTTCGCATATTTTGAAAGCTTTTCAAGTTAATATTTAAGTGTGTTTCGAACAGTCAAGTGTAACTTAAATAATTTAAGTGGTTTCGCGTTTGAATTATTCTGAATAAATGTTTATTTGTTTAATAGTTATTTTATTGAATTCTTGTAAATAAAAAAGAGCGTCTGTATCTACCGAGCACACGAGTCAGAAGTGAAACTTTTATGGCCAGATTCACAGATACCAATATCGTCGCCTTATTCCGTGACGTGACGGTATTGCCATGTCGCGACCATAAAATTTTACTCTCAACGCGCTTATAGAAGTTTATCTTCAAAGAATTTTATTTGTTAGCATAATTATATTTTTTCTTCAATATATCTCTTTAGGCAAAATAGTGGCAATTTTGGATACGGAAACTAATAGAGCGAAGGTAAATTCCGAAACCAGACTTAATTACTTTTCGATTGCGTATTTTAAATGAAAGCGCTTAAATTTATATCAAAGGAATAAAATCAACGTAAAATATTGTAAAACACCTTTTGGATATCGTTCTATTGATAATTAAAATATGTTTTCTTTCTTATATCGAATACTAGCGACTCGCCCTGTCTTTGCGTTTGCTTAGTGCTACGCAACTTCATTAGGCACGTTGAGAGTAAAATTTAAAAGTTACGTCATGGCAATACCGTCACGTCACGTGAGGCGACGATTTTGATATCACTGAAGCTCGCCAAAGTTTCACTTCTGACACGTGTGCTCGGCACACACGTTTTTATTTATTTTAAGCTATTGCATAGCTTCTATCGCGGGCCTTGAGCGCGGGGACCGAATCGAGAAATTCCGTAACGAAAAAACCTCACGCTCCCCACTCCGACGGGCGGAGGTGTGGCTTGAAAGCATAGCATGCAAATAGCTTTACCGCGGCAGTCCCCGAGTGCCACACGTCTTTTTTTGAATTCTTTATATTTCATCTTACATTAGAAGAGAAGCTGGGAAATTATAAATAGGAACAATTAAGTCATCTATTGTAATATACGCCGGATGGCGGTTTTCAGCTGCTGTTACAAAAACTAAACGCGGGATGTTTATTTTTGACTAAAAGCATTCTTTTAATATATTTGTGAATGTTCTGATGAAACGTGAAGGAAGTAATGTGATATTTTTGCTTTGTTCAATGAACGAATGAAAATTTGTTTTCTGTTAAGGCGGCCATGTTAGCAGTTTCCTCTTGCCAACTATTAAATCTACAAAGAGAATATTGTGTTTATAATGTATGTTCAGTTTGAGTCAGTACTAAATTCTGATGCGAAAATACATATTACCTACATGAAGAGAATATAAGGACAAAAAAATATCCTATTATTTTAATGGTAATTTTATTCGAGAATAGTTCATGAACCAGGGTTGAAGTAACTATTCAAGACTTCTACTAGAAGCACTTTTGAATCGTCATAACATATTTTAACATTTACCACCGATTCGTAAAGCAGTATCTATGCAGAAGAACCGGCAAGAAACTCCAATCAAACACAAACATATATTTTTTCGACTTCTTGTAATTATAGATAGAAGTCCTCCTGATCTCCTCTCGTATTTTTTTTATTTACAACTGCCCATCGGTTCAAAAAGCAGCTTCCATACTAATATTACAAAGCTGAAGAGTTTGTTTGTTTGTTTGTTTGAACGCGTTAATCTTAGTAACTACTGGTCCGATTTGAAAAATTCGTTCGGTGTTAGATAGCCCATTTATCGAGGAAGGCTATATATAGGCAATATATCAACACTCTAAGACCAACAGGAGCGGAGCAACGCGGGTGAAACCGCGGGACACAGCTAGTTTTCTAAATAGAGATAAATAGTAAAATAAAACACCAATAACAATCAAAAAACCAAGACACCGTTCCAACTCCCCAAAATATCTTTGTATTGGTGTGTCCTGATCACGTAGCAGGGCTCAAGTTATTTACTGTAAGGTCACGACCGGCCAGTAGGCGTGTAAATGAAACGTGGTAAATAGATTTATCTGTCTGTGTGAAATGTAATTTTAATTATGGTTGGAATTGCTAAGAAGTTACTAAACTTGCGGCTATTAGTAGTAAAGGGTTTTCTAGCCTCCTAACTATCTCTAGACACAGTTATTCGTATAGGAGGTATCAACGTTGACAAGAGAGAATTTTAGTATAGTTGGTTCTTTGTTTTCTTTGTATTCTCATATCATACTATACTAACAAACACTTTATGTCTATTGCATTTATAATATAAATCTTAATATCTGGCAAATAAGACCGCTCAAGGGCTATATTTTTACTTTTTTCGTTTCGTCGAATCGATGTTAATATTTACAAATCACATAATTTCAGAACAATACATTTTTATTGTTTTGTTTAAAAACAAATTACAACAATTAAAAAACAACACAATATAATATTATGTAGTCATTTTAACATACAAATATAGCCACATTCCTTATTTATTGGTAACCTTAAAATACAAAATACATTAGATCTCAAATATAGTACAAAGAGAAATACATTTATCACCTGTCAAATCCCTTAACCGATGTTTGATCAAACGCATGCACTCGATTACAAAGTAATCAAGGATGAGAGATTTATGTATGATGCAATACATTGCTTCTTACATATAGTAAAAATGTAATAATCTTCATATGTAACACGCAGAGTACTATAAATGTGAAATTATAGTCGATATTGGATATAAATAATATCGATCAAAGATTATGTCGATAGATGTAAATACTGAACATTATGATAGTAAAATGATAGAACAGGATAGTTCGTAAAGCTTTGTATTTAAATAAAGTGCGATGTATTTACTATTAGAATAAATCGTAGGTATTGTATAGGGAACAGCTAGATTTAAGGTAAAATAGAACAAAAGAAGTGCTGTGTTAAGAAAGTTTAGGAGACTATCTGAAAATGTTATTATTTTAATATAAGTAGATTGTAATAATATTATAAACTAGCTTACCACCCCCGGCTTCGCCTGCTTTATCTAAAACCTAATAAATTATATATACTAAAATCTTCCTCTTGAATCACTCTATAAAAAAACCGCATCAAAATCAGTTGCGTAGTTTTAAAGATTTAAGCATACAAAGGGACATAGGGACAGAGAAAGCGACTTTGTTTTATACTATAATATTATGCTGTGATGATGATACATTCATATTCAGAAGTTTAATAGGGTGGAAAATTGTAGATTAGTTAGAGTGGAGTTTCCTGAGAGATGTTTTTAAACCGAAAAAGGGGCCGCGGGTAGCCAAGCTGTCAGACATCGCCATGCTTAAGCGAAAAACACGGGTTCGAATACTCGTCTAAAGGTGCCTGGTGGTTCGAATACCTTGAGTCGATATTGTGTCCCGCGACAAAGGAATCTCGCCTCCTCCACGCAGCGTTCAAGCGTGCATATTCACATATTCATCCACATTTGTGATCATAGTAACCAATAGTAACATATGTTTTGTTTATACGACGTTTGTCCCAACTACCCTCACTTTACTAATAGTCGTTGACTTGCTGTGATTTGTTATCAACTGTCTACATCAATTAGCCAGTTGTGAAGAATCGCAGTACATTCTTATTACATTTAAACTAATATCGTACCCAGCCCCGTGTGTAATTTCTAAAACATAGTGATTTTGGCAGCAACTTCTACGTCCATTGCACGGCGGGTTTCATGAACGAATTTGAGCATTCTATGAATGTGGAGGACACGACTTATGACGCGATTTCGCATTCACGACACTAATGTGGAGCCACCATTACACCATATTATTGTCAGATAGTTTATCTTATATTCAAAGCTCGAGTAGATGATTTCCTTTTCTAATATTATTGTGTTTTCATTATTACGTGTAATACTTTGGATCCAAGCCATTAAGA
This sequence comes from Colias croceus, assembly GCF_905220415.1. NCBI lineage: Eukaryota > Metazoa > Arthropoda > Insecta > Lepidoptera > Pieridae > Colias > Colias croceus. Next base: position 1,854,616 of record NC_059558.1, on the reverse strand, counting down.
TCAGGTTCGAAATAAAACTCCGTCCAGTAACGTTTTTATAGCGTGACCAAAATGTGCCTCTGCCAAAATATAAGAGAATGGCGTGCTATAAAACGATTTGTTTTATTGATTTCGGTGTAGCAGTTATAGAGGTCTATGGTGTAGAATGTCTACGTTTTGCTAACATAATATAATGTTAAATTTAGATCAATCAGTATGGGAGAGTCACTTCAATGTATTTTATGTTTGTTTAATATTTTATTTGCTTAAACAAGTTCTTTTTATTCAGATCAGCTTTCTAACATAAAAAAATACCTAAAACAACGTAATCTAAATAATATCAAACATAAGCCTGAATTTTTGAGCGAAGACTTAAATTCTATACATTGAATAATAGGTAATAAAAAAAAACTATCACTAAGGATCTTCAAACTTGTTACCTATACAAACTAAAATGTGTATCTGTCTGTCTAATGTCCAGCTTTTACGCAAAACTTTTGAGGATTTTTTTTTGTTATACCTATAGCTATAGTCTTCCACATCATAATAATTATGCGATTAATTTCAATTTGAATAGATACGTACGCGAAAAAAATTGCGGGCACAGATACATTTATAAAAAAAACTAGCTTACCGGCTACCGCCCGCGGCTTTGCCCGCTTTGTCTAAAACCTATTAAATTATATACTAATACCTTACTCTTGAATCACTTTATCTATTAAAAAACACCGCATCAAAATCCGTTGCGTAGTTTTAAAGATTTAAGCATACAAAGGGACATACAGTACTCCAAAATTAATAATGCGCATGCAAATCTTCGCTTATTGTCGTATTTACAAAATGTATTCATTTTACTAAACAAATTTTACTAAATTATGCATGAAGAAAATGTATTTTACCACTCTATACACATATCGTCTTCGGACGCTCCGGGAATATGTCAGTTACCGAACTGTGACGAAGATTTCTATGTGCATTATCACTTTTGGAGTACTGTAGGGACAGATAAAACGACTTTGTTTTATACTATGTAGTCATGATACACCAGGTAATTAACCTACGTGCCTACATGTAACGAACCTATTACATAACAGCTACTTTTAGGCACTACCTTCCAAGTTATAGACGTATCCATTGTATTCAAGTTAATAAAAGCCACATAATCTAAAGTATGAATTATAATGACGTGGCATTATTAGCAGCATAATGGAGGTCGGCTCAGCGCAGTTATTAGCTTTCGTTTATTAGATGCATGTACGTGAGTGAAACTTGGGTAGCTTAATGAAATAGTTCTAGTAAAAATCTGTGTAACGATGGATATTTTTAATTAGTTTTATGTTAATACTAGCTGTGCTCCGCGGCTTTACCCGCATTGGTCTTTAGCGTGATGAAAATAATATAGCCTTCCTCGAAAAATTTACTATCTAACAGGGAAATCATTTTTTAAATTGGACCCGTCTTTCCTGAGATTAGCGCGTTCAAACACACAAACAAACTCTTCAGCTTTATAATATTAGCATAGATAAGTATAGAAGATATATACAAAGAATCCTATAATTAATCAATTAACTTTAACACACAGTCTGTTCTATATTGAGATTCTCGGCAAAACCCTTAAGCGTAAACTTTAATTAATTGAAAGTTAATCAAACGAGTTTTAGACTTGATCGTGATTAACTTAAGAAGTTTCTAATGGAATTATTGTCATGTTAAATCTGTTTAGAAGTAAGAGGTAGGAATAACATGGGGTGCTGGGTTCGATACCCGGTGTTTATTTAACTGGTGCCTTTATATGCAGGAAATAAAAAAATTATCAATCTATGTATAAAAATACAAAAAAATGAAAAAGGGAGCTTTTTTATTACCAACTGCTTTAAAATTATTAAAGTACTAGCTGTGCCCCGCGATTCTACTCCGCTCTTGTTGGTCTTAGCGTGATGATATATAGCGTTATAGCCTTCCTTGATAAATGGGCTACCTAAAAACTAAATCTTAATGTTTCAAATCGGACCAATAGTTCCTGAGATTAACGCGCACAAACAAACAAACTCTTCAGTTTTATAATATCAAGTATAGATTTTTTTTCTTATAAAATATAAATTGCCTCATCTTCCATTACCTACCAAGTGATCCTGATTTGATTTTCGTAAAAAAAAATAATGCTCTAGTAACTCAAAAAGCTGATCATCTACTTATTCGAGAATCGATCAGTGAAACAGATGTATAATGCATCCACGCAAGAGGACATGGGAATTCAATTACTATTTTAAAATGATTGCCAAATGAAGTAAATGAGGGTTAAATGAATGAATATGAATACTTAACATTAGCTTTCTGACCGGAATTTACATGGAAAAGAGTTATATTTTCACCGTAGTAAAAAGTAGCATAAGTCACCTTACTATCTTGAGATGCAAAAATCATATCATAGAACCACTACGTTGCAAAGTGAAATAAGAACAAACACACAAACAAATAAAATAAATTTTCACAATTATAATCTTCGTAAAGATATACACTGTTTTTGAAGACGCGGGTTCCCGCCTCGTGATCGATTTTTTTAGGGTATCATTTAAGCTATCACCAATTTAATTAGTTTTGTGTTTCTTAAATAATAGGGTTTGTCCTCAAAATAGTAGATCTGTCACCAAAATGTAGTCACAAAACAATGCAAAATCTGTTCCACAATAAATCACCTAAAATCCTGAGATATAAGGTCTAGTACCAAATAAATGTTTTTGTATGTATTATAATAGGTGTGTCCTAATAAGTATTTAAGCAAACTAATTTAAAGAGATCACCAATAAATCATATTATGTTACTAAAAGTTAAAATAATCAATATTTATTCTTAAAAATAATAATAACCACTGAATAATCAGCTCTGGTTTAATAGCTGGCTAATGGTTAGCATAATTGATGATAAAACAATTAAAGTTAAAACAAGTGATAACTGCGTTAAAAACAACCGACTTCAAACTTGCACTTGCAAAATTTACAAATACCTACAGACAAAAATGCTCATACAATAAAAACTGCTGGTCCTATCCGAATAAAATTTTTATGGGAACAATTCGACACCATCCCGCAACGAACAAAAAAAGAATAATCGGTGTACATACATAAAAAAAAAAAACATACCGGCCGAATTGATAACCACCTTATTTTTATATCCATACTAATATTATAAATGCGAAAGTAACTCTGTCTGTCTGTCTGTCTGTATTAAAGCTGAATGAATGATGAATCCGGAAAAATAGATAAAAAACTTTAAAGGTGTAGTTTCTAGTTTTATCGCGTCAGTCTTTGAGCTCAATCGATGCAGAACTTTTTGAGTTTTTGAAGCGAAAAGACTTACTTAACGGTCTTTTATATCTACATAAGATAAATTTACAGCTATTATAATACTTTATGGTTGTATCTTAAAGTTAATACTTTATGGGCTGATTTTTCAATCCTTGGTTAAAACTTATTCGTTGAATAACGTATTAAACTACCATTTCAAAAATTTATTCTAATTACTTCCATTTGACAGTTTACAGGTGAAATTTTAATACTATCGTGAAATACTTTATTGGACGGAAAAGTTTTAGCCAAGGATTGAAAAATCAGCCCTTAGAATAATTATACCCAAGTTTTAAGTTCATCAAAAACAATTCAGCCAGACAAACTAGGAAGACATGATGACGTGTTGCATGATGTTATCTATTTAATAGGGAGATTTAATATCTTACTTACTTATTACTTATCTATACTTATATTATAAAGCTGAAGTCGAGTTTGTTTGTTTGCTTGAATGCGCTAATCTCAGGAACTACTTGTCCGATTTGAAAAATTCTTTCGATTTTAGATAGCCCATTTGTCGAGGAAGAGTATAGGCTATAAATCATCACGTTAAGGCCAACAGGAGCGGAAAAATGCGGGTAAAACCGCAGGGCACAGCTAGTTACACATAACTGCTTTATTCCAAACTTGCATAGATAATATACATCCTACGTTAGATTAATCGGCATACAAGCAATTAGGAAGTATTGATGGGCTAGATTAATATAGCTACTGTGCACTTGATTGAGGGATTATGTCTGTTTGTTGAAATGAATGTATCCCATTAAACAAGTGGGGATTTGGGTAATGATAATTTCATATTAATTGGGGATTTAGGATAACTACCACTACATAGTATAAAACAAAGTCGCTTTCTCTGTCCCTATGTCCCTTTGTATGCTTAAATCTTTAAAACTACGTGACGGATTTTGATGTGGTTTTTTTAATAGATAGAGTTATTCAAGAGGAAGGTTTTAGTATATAATTTATTAGGTTTTAGACAAAGCGGGCGAAGCCGTGGGCGGTAAGCTAGTATACTATAAACACTAATAATATACTTACTATAATTGAAATAAGATACTTTTTAGAAAGTTATTTTTTAATAAATAAATAAATTGTAGAAACTAGTGTTTTCACTATGATATGAGAGTTTATTCCTGGATTAAATTCATTATTCGTATAGGTATACCTTTAAACAACAGTATATTGGAAAACTATAACTTTAAACTAACACATCCGTGACCGCGCATACGTTACTTAAATACATAGCGAAGGTGGCATAAATCTTCACTACATAATATTATATTATCTTACCGGTTGGCTTCGTTGGTAGTGGCCCTGCCTTCCAAGCCAGAGGTCGTGGGTTCGATTCCCACCCGGGGCAAATATTTGTGTGATGAACAAAGATGTTTGCTCCGTGTCTGGGTGTTAATTATCTATATAATTAGTATTTATTTAAAATTATATATGTATATTTATCAGCCATGTGGTTTCCATAACACAAGCGAAAAGCTTAGTATGGGATCAGATCGTGCCGTGTGTGAAAATTGTCCCGAAATATTTATTTATTTATTATTTTATTTATCTAGGTACGTTAACCCTTAGCTGGTATCGGGGGTCAAAAATCACCCCAGTGCAACGAAATTTTGGTCATAACTTTTTAGTGTTATAACTTACACTCTTGTTGATCTAGCTAATCTCATAACATCTCGGGCGTGAGACGGACGACATACAAGTGTTACTTTTCTGTTACAAGGAGCCGAGGTACGTACACTGCTGGGGTCAAAAATCACCCCCGATACCATTTGTGTAAGTTTTTCTGAATTTATTCTAAAATTATTTTCTTTATTTTTTGAGTTATAAACAATCATTACGGAGAGTTTTTTGACTGACGATCAAATAGCTGAATTATTAGATGACGAAAAAGAAGAAAATGAACCGGAAGCCTTCAACAGACCAGCTGCTTCTGTAAGTGATGATGAACAAATAAGTGATTGTGAGGAAGCAGAGATAGCTACTTGTTCTGAAGAGAGTGTATTAGAAGCTGACCTCAACTTCAAGTTCTGATAGTAGCAGCGAAGGAGATGATGATGAAGAAGAAGCAGCTAGTCATACCTCTGGCGAACAGCGATCATATGTTTAAATGTTAGAAATTTTACTAATAATTTTGTTACTGGTACATATGTTGTCATTTTTTTTGTTTTCTATGTTTTTTGATAAAAGTTTATTTTTTTATTATTTCGACTATATAAGAAAACTATAGTTAGAATATTTTTTATGTTAATTTTTAGTTTTTGTAGAATTTATGGATCTCAAAGTGAACAACACTATGTGGCACTAGTGAACAAGTGAGTTGTTCTCTAGTGCCCGTTGAAAGCAGACGTGTTAGCAAATTTGCATAAAAATATTCAAAAATTTTAAAAACAGTGACAACTTAAAGTGATCCTTATTGGAACATCCTTCAATACAAATTACATAAACACTTAAATTACTTGAGACCCTGTGCTTCTACTGTACCAGTGCTGCTGACCGCCGTACGCGCACCCCGCGCACCTTCCGCGGAACAAGAACAGTTGCTATTTTTTACCTTTTTACACCCGTGCGAAGAGTTTGCGCTGTGACGTACGCTACAGCATGAGTCTGCAGAGAACGCCGCCTCGTAACATCTCCATATGTGGGAGCGAAACGACTAGTGGATCGGAACCTAATCTATCTACCTTCATCGAAAAAAGTGACTATCATACAAATGTTTGCTTTAGAAAACGAAAGGAGCGGTCAGATGAAATCGATTACAAAAAGGATTTCGCGAGCTTGCGCTCGGATATGATGAAATTCTTAGAGGATTTTGGTAAAACACAAAATGAAAATTTTAAATTTGTACGTGATGAAATATCGTCAATCAAAAAGGAAATTGAAACTCTCACATCTTCTACTGAGAATCTTACAAAACAGTTCGAATTAATTACATCGAAAATTAAAACTATAGAATCTAACAATGCGTCTAACCAAGAAAAAATTAACTGTCTTGAAAGGGAAATAACTCAATTAAAAACTAAAAAAATCACCGAAACTTCTACACAGCCCGTAATTCAAGAAGAATCTGTAATTCTTGAACTGAAAGACAGATATAATCGCGAAAAAAACCTGATAATTACTGGAATAACGGAAAAGATTGACAGAAATTCCGACTCACGACGTATATATGATAATGAAGAAACTCTAAAGCTCATAACATCGTTATTCAAGGACTGCCCGAAACCGATAAATTGTTTTAGAGTTGGTAAATATATCCCAAATAAAAATAGACCTATCAAAGTATGTTTTAATGATACAAATACGCCGAAAATCCTTCTTCGGAACAAAGATCACGTTCCCGCTGGTATACGTATCTACTCGGATCAAACTCCTGCGCAAAAACGTTTCTTACAATCACTAAAAGTTGAATTAAACCGTCGCACAGAAAATGGCGAAACTGATCTCACTATAAAATATATTAAAGGTAAACCTACAATTGTCGTTAACCAAAAAAACTAAATATAAATTCATTACCAAACGAAAACTACACCAGCAAAATTAATCATCTATTAATAAAAAAATACGAAGATATTCCACTACACTCCTCCTCACTGAGATTTTTTTTATGCAAATTTACGCAGTATTCGAAAAGCTGGAAAATTGGATGAAATAAAATGCATAATAAAATCAATAGCAATGACTACACATTTACTTATTTTCACCGAGACCTGGATTACGTCAGAAGCTGATGCTAAACTGTATGAACTACCAAACTACACGCATATTTATAACTATAGACCAAATTGTCGAGGAGGGGGTGTGTCAATATATATTCATAACAGTATACAATACGAAATAACAGAAGAATTGTACAAAGACGGGAACCACTACCTATGGATATATATACAAAAACTATCGCTAAACATCGGAGCCATTTACAAACCTGGAGACACAAATATAAAAGATTTTTTAGAGGTATATTCTCCACAACTCGAGAGCAGAAAAAGATCAATAGTACTCGGGGATTTTAATATAGACTTGCTTACCACAGACACAAACTCCACAAAATATATACATGAAATCAATGAAAATGGATACGAGATTATAAATAAAATTAACAAACAATACTGTACTCGAGAAACCAGCACTTCTAAAACCATTCTGGACCACATATGTACAAATATAAACAATCACTTATTTAACATATCCTTAATAGAATCAAGCTTATCAGATCATAAACAAATCTACCTGGAAATAGGATCCCTAACGCCACCCAAACCCAAGAAGATACAATATAAGGCCCTAGACTATGAAAACTTATTCAAGAGTGCGTCATCAGCGCCCTATTGTAATGAAGACAATGACTACTGCTACCTCGAGAATTTTATAAAAGAACAAATAAACAGTAACAAAAAAGACAAAACAAAAATTATGAATTTACCACAAAAGGATTGGATAAACCGAGAAATAATAGAATCAATAAATTTACGAAATCACTTATGGCAACAAACAAAATCTCAACCAAATGATTATAACCTACAAGAAAAATTTATCAAGCAACGTGAAAATACTAAAGACCTTATAAAGATGAAAAAAGAGACCTACTATATTAATTTATTCCAAAAGACCTCCAATCAACCGAAGAAAATGTGGGAATTAATAAATAACTTAGCTCTAAATAAAATAAAAGAAACAAGTGCTCCTCCAAAGCTGTTATCGGGTTCCAATTTAATTACGGAGGGCGATTCTATATGTGAGTTATTTAATTCTTATTTTTCCGCAATAGGCACAGAATTAGCAAACAAAATACCTAGCATGTACCACACGAACACTAACACTACACTTGATTATACACAACTTTCACACGAGAACAAACTAAACGAACTAAAACCTTGCACAACACTTGAAGTAATAAAAATAATCGATAGCTTAAATTGTAGTACTAGCACTGGACTAGACGGCATAAGCACTAAAGCCATCAAATGCTTAAAAAGCTGTATTGCTGATCGCTTAACGCATTGCATCAATAAATGTATAACCTTTGGGGTGTTTCCAGACTCTCTAAAAGTGGCTAGGGTCAGTCCAATTTTCAAATCTGGAAGTAGAACTGACCCAAGTAACTATAGGCCGGTGTCAGTTCTGCCCGTTATTTCAAAAATATTTGAAAGAATATTGCATAATCGTCTCAATGAATACTTAACCGAAAACAGAATACTAATTGATCAACAGTATGGTTTCCGTCCAAAATCAAGTACTCTCACAGCTACCGTAGACTTAATAACGAAAATTAAAACTCAAATAGACCAAAAGAATTTCGGATTAGGTATTTTCATCGACCTAAAAAAAGCTTTTGACACCGTCAGCCACGAAAAGCTTCTTCGAAAGTTAAAAAGCCTAGGTGTGACCGGTAACGCCCACAAAATGTTTTCATCATTCTTAGAAAATAGAAGACAAGTTGTCAAAATTGATAAGTACACTAGCTCAGTTCAAAAATTATCATATGGCTGTCCTCAAGGGTCAATTTTAAGTCCTTTGCTCTTTTTGATTTACATAAACGACATCGATAAAATTGGACTTACAGGATACTTGTCATTATATGCAGACGACACGTGTCTCTTTTACTTTGATAAATCCTTACATAACATTATATCATTAGCTCAAAAAGATTTAGACTTACTTTCTACATGGCTTAAATTCAATCTACTCACAATCAATATTAAAAAAACTTCATTCATGATATTTGCAGCAAAAAATAAACCTCTTCCAAATTCTACCCCAATTATTACCATAGATAACGAAATCATACAGCATTCCAACTGTGAAAAATACCTTGGACTCTGGCTAGACGATAAACTCACATGGACAGAACATATAAATCATATCAAAAATAAACTTACATCATTACTAAAATCACTCCATCGAGTAACACATTGTATTCCGAAAAAAGAACGTTTAATGATTTATAACTCCTTAGTTAAGACACATCTAGACTACTTAATTGAGATATGGGGATCAGCTTCCAGAACAAATTTAGAAACACTACAAAGAACTCAGAACAAAATTATAAAAACACTTTTTAATTATCCGTACTTAACTCCCACAAAAACACTGTATTCATCAACAAAATTACTTAAACTCTCACAAATCTACGCATATTCCACATGCATCTTTATAAAAAAAATAACAACAAACGCAACAAAATCAAACTTACAGCTACATAAAAAATCAACAAAGTATAACCTGAGAAGCCAAAATAATTTACAACCTATCTCAACTCGAACTAACTACGGGAAAAAAACCATACTCTTTGAAGGAGCACAAATGTTTAATAAATTGCCAAACAAGTTAAAAAATTGTGAAAGTCTCAATGTATTTAAAAAATTACTTAAAAATCACATTTACTGTAATTTATAATAGTAAAGTAGAATTTATGCTTATTTTGTATAAATATTACATGATATTAACTAAAACTAGAGAAATAAGTTAATTTAACTTAAGATAGCATGTAACTCATTTTAAGTGAACAAACTGTTCTTATGAGTAATAAAGTCTTTAAACCTAACATCACTAAAATTAAACCAAAAATAAGATATAATTTGATTTGTAAAATAAGTATGGTTAATTACTTTATAGAGCACTATATTGTCGTTAAATGCTTAGTATACGAGTTACTTAATTAATAAAAGAGTATTAAAAAGTAAAAAACCTGTTTTTATAACAATTTTTTTTTAATTTTCTCATGGGGTCTTTTTTTACCCCCGATACCAGTTAAGTTGGCCAAGTTGAGCGATACCAGCTAAGGGTTAAGTTTGTTTCGTCTTTAAATAAATTTAAACTCAAACTCCACCATTTATTTATTAAATCAGACTTCTTTGGAAAATATACCTCAAAAACACCTCGGTAAAATAAGAAAAAAATATTGATATTATAATGTATAAAAAAATTACTTAACATTATTACTTAGTTTCAATTCAAATGAACATACTCATAGAAATTGAAACTATTTTTAAAACAATTTATTAACTACTAGCTTTCCACCCGCGGCATCACCCGCGCTGTCAAAGAAAAACTCGCATAGTTCCCGTTCCCGTGGGATTTCCGGGATAAAACCTATCCTATGTCCTTTCTCGGGTATCAAAATATCTCTATACAAAATTTCATGCAAATTAGTTCAGTAGTTAAGGCGTGATTGAGTAACAGACAGACAGACAGACAGAGTTACTTTCGCATTTATAATATTAGTATGGATGTATTTCTCTTAACCAAATATTTTTGCTAATTATTATTAGATAATTATTTTTGTAAACTATTAACTCGTTTTCAGTAAAGCGAGCGGTTTATCATGGACGGACTCAGTTTTGATTAAAATGCGTCTAAAATTTAAAATTCAATTCAAATGCCAAATAGAATCACAACACTATAATATATTCACAGAGTATGACAAATAGTCAACACTGGTGAAACAAATTAATTCCAAAAGCTTAATTACTCCCCTAGATTAGCATTCCATGTAATTAGCAAAGGTCAGGGGTTGGTCAGCTAACTCTTTGTTTATTGTATTGTGTGTTTTGACTGTTAGCGATTTTATATAAGTAATTAAAAATTTATACGAAAAATAAAAGTGATATATGAGAATTTATTATTATAACATACAAAAGTTGGAGCGAAAAAAGTAAGAGTTAAAAAAAAAAACAAAAATTAAATCCATACTAATATTATAATTAATGCGAAAGGAACTCTGTCTGTTTATCTGTAACTCAATCCTGAACCAATTTGCATGAAATTTAGTATAGAGATATTTTGATACCCAAGAAAGGACGTAGGCTACTTTTACCCCGGGAAATAGGATATGTTTTATCCCGGAAATCCCATGGGAACGGGTACTATGCGGGTTTTTCTTTGACTTCGCGGGCGAAGCTGCGGGTGGAAAGCTAGCAAGTAATAAATATACATATATATAAGTTGAAGTGAAACCAAAAATACAAGTGACATGTTGAGCTCTGAGGTACAATTTCTTTTTATGCCTAAAATAAATACCATGCTTCTGTTAAATATTTCCTGAGATGAATAGAAATTATAAGGAAATATATCTCTGTATGAAATTTTATCCAAAACAGTTCAGCGGTTGCGGCGTGATACAGACAATTTTTTCAGATTTTAGACGTCTTTATGAACTTGGATTATAATATTAGTCGGATTATAATAACAACTTTAATTAACATAATTCTGTTGTAATAACAACAAACCATTAAAAGATAACATAAGCGGGAATTAACGTACTCTCTAATTTATTCATAAGCTGGCAAATTTCTATGTGTTACAGGCAATCTGTTATTTTTATACATTCTGAAGAATGCCTAGGCAATATATATTCCAACTCAAACATTCGTTTATTTAATTAGACCTCATCTAGAAGCTCCTTTTAATCGTTATAACGTGGTTTTACCATTTACCACCAGAATTATGTTATAAAATACCTTATTTGCAAAATATAATGTATATTATTATTTTTTGCAATGTCAATTACATACTTTACCTATTTAATACAATCAAGGATTGTATAGAATAGGTTTATTATGTAATTATTTGTTCATTGCCTAGGTGTTGTGAATAATACCAGATTGTACAGTTTGTCAGTAACATATTTTATAAAGCGTTTAGTGGTGCATTGTTTTAACTTGAAATTGAAAATGGTAATTAACTACCACGCGTTCCGCTTTTCAGATAAATAACAAACCTACTATAAATGGATTTATATGAAACATTCTGCTTCCCAGCAAAAATTTAAGGGCATTTCCTAAATAGTTATTCCCGTAGCTTTATATTGATAAAATTATTTTCCGTCCTTTAAAAAAGTTTTAAAGTTGGCACTGAGGTTTCTAGGAACAAACTCACAAACTGTTTCCCCCTTTAAAACGTATTCGTTCGTTTAGTATTCGTTCTTATATTACCATTCGGTTATTATTGAAGTGAAAATTCCTTAGGGCCCGTTTAAGGTAAAATTATTTTAGGTCACGTCATGGCAATACCATCACGTCATGGAGTAAGGAAATTATTTTGGTATCTTTGAATTGACAAAGAAGTTTCACTTCTGACACTTAGGCTCGACACGCAGGCTCTTTTTTAGGCTTATTTAATTAGAGAATCGCTCGAACTTCTGCCGCCCTCGAATACGCACTATATACCCCGACTCCGCCCATTGCGTGTCCAATGCTAGATTAGATTTCTGAAAACCATATAAGTAGGTCTATTATAGTTTTGTGAACGTATATTATGTGTGAAATAACTAGAAAACACAATTATATAAAATGATCTACATTTCTTTAATAAATCGTCTATTAAACAATGAAAGAATTTTACAAATCGAACGAGTTTTTCCTGAAATAAGCGCGTTCAAACAAACATACTCTTTATAATATATTAGTTTATAGTCTACACTAATACTATAAAGAGGACAAATTTGTTTGTTTGTTTGTTTGATTGTAATGAATGGGCACATAAACTACTGGACCGATTTTAAAAATTCTTTCACCTTTCGAAAGCTACATTATCCACGAGTAATATAGGCTAGGTTTTATCCCCGAAATCCCACGGGAACGGGAACTATGCGGGTTTTTCTTTGAAAACGCGGGCGAAGCCGCAGGCGGAAAGCTAGTTTATTATATAGCAGAATGCATTTAAATAATCATTGTTTATGAATTGCTGTATAATAAACGATTGCTTGCGTAGGTTTTATGAAAATCGGGCGTTTAAAATATGTTATAAAATTATTATAAATTCTCAAGGGTATTGCAAATGCATTTTACATCTGTTTCAATGATTTATTTTATAGCAGTCTAACTCAACAATAATTATTGAAAGTGATTTATTTTTAAATATTTAGGTGAATATTCGATTGTTTTAAATGTTCTATTTTGATCTGTTTGACTGTTTCCTAAAAGATAGAGAAACTATTTTTCGTCACTTTATCCAAACTGCATCTAAAAAGAACTAAATATTACAAAAAAACTTCGTTATAAAAATATGTTTATTCAATTATTACACGGGATATTTTTTGGCTGTGGGAAAATTGATTATGGTTATAAACACTCTTCATACAAATACATTTTTACACCCACGGGAAATTGGATTTCATAATCATTTGATATTGTGATAACTCGACCAAATGTTTGACACTATCGGCCTAATCCGCGAGCCTGATATTAAAAGTAATTTCGTTTTATTTTCATTTATGGGCGTGTTGTAATTTTAGAATTTATTGAACACTAGCTTTCCGCCTGCGGCTTCGCCCGCGTTTTCAAAGAAAAACCCGCATAGTTCCCGTGGGATTTCCGGGATAAAACCTAGCCTATGTTACTCGTGGATAATGTAGCTTTCGAATGGTGAAAGAATTTTTAAAATCGGTCCAGTAGTTTATAAGCCTATCTATTCATTACAATCAAACAAACAAACAAACAAACAAACAAAGTTTTCCTCTTTATAATATTAGTGTAGACTAGCGATATACCGTGGCTTTGCCCAGGTAGGCAAAATTCCCATGGAATTGTGATGTTTTATATACAATTAAAGTGGCCTGTGCCAATCTTCTATTCAAACACTAAAACCATATCATATAATCACTCTATTGCGATGTAAAAGAAATTAATCTGACACGATTTCGCATTTATCTTTAGGTACTAGTTTTTTGCCCGCGGCTTCGCCCGAGTTGCATAAAACTTAACAAATTATCTACTAAAATATTCTCAGGAATAAAGTGGCTTTTTACTTTTTAAAATAATTGTGGGTGAAAGCGAATAAACCTATTATTATCATAGCATTAAAATAATGAGATAATTAAGTGTAATAAATTAGCAATACTGAAATTGATGATTTATATAATAATTATTTGATGCTATTATATGTAAGTATAATGCGTATGAATTTAAATGTCATGGTTATTTTTATATTTGCTAGAATAACACATGCCAATTTAATTTATTTATTCAATATATTTTGTTTTTAACAACGCAATGGGGTACCGTTCCGGTAGGACTACAATAAAAATTTACGTCTATTTTGGTAAAATTGACCGGAGTATATTTGTATATGTAATATTAACTTTCGTTTTATAATATAAAGAAAGAAAGTATCGAACGTAAAGGGAAAAAATAGACATCGGTTTCGACATATAGATATAGACAAGACATATACACCTTCCACAAAATTGACATTAGTTTAAACATAAAGTGAAGTCCCATGTCCCCTTGTGGGGTAAGGGGCAGATGCATTATACATCTGTTTCACTGATCGAATTTCTTTAGAGACAAGTAGGTGATCAGCCTTCTGTGTCCTGCCAGACCGAGACACTTTTTTTTCTTTGTCTCCACCGGGAATCGAACCCAGGACCCCTCGGTGTTACGCTCACGCGTCAACCACTGTACCAAGGAGGCGGTCAAAAACATAGACATAGATATAACCCAAATACAGTAAAGTTTGACTTCTGCACTCTATTTTGTGTCTATGGCATAACATCAACGTATAACAGATATGCAACTAATGACACACGCAGTTCAAACATCAACAAACATCCGGCCTTTTAGCATGAAGCTTGTAATTAGTAACGTGGAATTTAGTTTCCAAATATGGGACGTTTCAAAGTATGTGTAAATTTGCATCGATGTTAATAAATAAATCAACGTCAATAAAAAAAGCGTGTGTGCCGAGCATACGTCTCAGAAGTGAAACTTCTTTGGCAAGATTCAAAGATACCAAACTAAAATTATTATGGTGATTAAGTTTAGTTTAGTTCTCTAATTTATTTTTTATTTTTAGCAAAAATTTCTTAACTGTTTCTATCGTACGATCCTTTCACTGAAAAATAGGGATTCAATGTTATATCTATAGAGATTTAGCAAAAAAAAGCTCTTTTGTTTTAATTTTAAAGCAAAACAAAAACACATTGTCAACGCGTTACATCAACGTAATCAACATCGATAACAAAGCATGATTGAATGCAAACCATAAACACTTCAATCTCAACGACAGTTAATTTATTCTGGCGTTTAAATTCTATATAGTAGCGGTACTTTTTCATAACTGGATATCTCATATCTGTCAATTAATCTCTGGCAGAAACAAGAGATAAAGGGTTTTTACATGAACCAGAGATAAAACTGGTATAATTTTTAATCTTTGATGAAATGTACGTGATCAGAATTGTTGAAAACTACGGTTTTCAATGCAACTAGTCTGGATACATTGATGATGTCTTATAGTATGTAGTCACTAGCCGTTCCCCGCGGTTTTACCCGCATTGCTCCGCTCCTGTTGGTCTTAGCGTGATAATAATATTATATCGGCTGATTTACGTGAAAAAGAAAATAATAAACATTTACTTCTTACAAATTTTCGCGTTAAAAATAGGATAGGACCCTATAGCTATTTCAAAATATGTACACCGTATTTTAATTTTTTGCCGTACAACCAAAATAATATCAATAATAGAATAGAAAGAGTCCACTGAAAATAAACCTTCAACCAAAAATTTGTAGACCATGTTAAAAGTTCAAGTCACTCGTAATCATTTCGGTAGATAATGATAATATTTCGCTGCTGCTGAAAAATAGACTGATGATAATGATAATGTACTCTATTGATTTGGAAGTCTGATATAAGTGAATCCAAAGCACTGGTATCAAGTGTACGGTGATTACACTAACAGCATTTATATACCATATTCATTTATTTTCATCATTAAATAATTATAAGTACATTTCCTTTCCTAACATGTTGCCTGGTAGAGATTGCTGTTCAGCAATAAAGCCGCCTATTGTACAAATGATGCTAAGGCATTGTTGTTCTGCTTTGAACTATCTTGTTTGTCCAATATAGTATTATAATAAAGATAAAAAACAAATAAATCTAAGACGGTAACTACTGTGTAACAAACAAAGTAACAAAGTAACTATAAGTACAACTTGTAGATTTATCAGCAAAATTATTTCTAATGACGTCCCTTATTGTTCCACGCTCTGTCGCTTCAAGATAAAATAATTCCCAAAAACGACCGACCATTTAAGAAACCTTTGTCCAAAACTTGAATCTAGATCCTGCAATTTTAGTTGTCACTGAATTAATGAGGCTGACAGTTTCATATTTTATTCGAAAGCATTAATTAAAAGAAGAAAAAATGTCGGAGCTATAACTTCCAGCGAAGGTATTTTATATCAAATAGCTTACACGTAAAGCTGGGTCCACACTTGACCATTTTCGCGTCTCAAACCTCGTCGCGTAGCATCGACGCCACAGACATAGATCTTAATGTATGTCTGTGATCGACGCTTAACATGTTTGCTAGTATTGACGCAGAATGATCGCGATTATGATACACTTCGTATACTGATACATCCCGATCGCTATTAACCGCGTATCTGATACGTGTCGTAAATCTATACTAATATTATAAAGCTGATGGGTTTTTGTATGTTTGAACGCGCTAATCTCACGAACTAGGTACTTTTCCGATTTGAAAAATTCTTTCTGTGTTAGATATGCATCGAGGAAGGTTAGGCTATATATTATTATCATCACGCTAAGACCAACAGGAGCGGAGCACTGCGGGTAAAACCGCAGGTCACAGCTAGTAATGTATAATGCAATGTCGTAAGATACGGTATGGTCAGAATGGGCGTCCACATTTAGGATATGCATACTCGATACGATACGTCTGCTATGGAAACGATTACTAGATACGTCATAATATGTGGACCTACCTTTAGCACTCCAATGAAACTACGTTTAATTAACATGTCATGTAACATGAAGCCAATAAAACTTCAATAAAAACCCTCGTTGCTCATAAAACGTATAAAACTTATCCAATCCAAGTTGACATAATTTCAAAATAAACCTAAACAGATTTTCCACGTAGATTGATTCAGGAAGAGTCAGAATGACCTCCAATTGCCAGGCAAATTGCAAAATGGACTCTATTTCCATGGTATATGAGTAAAATTGGTTTAAAAGATGGATTTAAGTGAGAATTGCTATCTTCCGGCAGTGCATTGGACAGATTGGAACGTGTTTTATAAGAGATGGTTATTGGGTCAATAAATGGGTAATAGACAGCTCTGTATCGTCTTCGGTTAGATTTTAAATGATTTTGTTTGTGATATTAAGCTTTTATCACTATATTAAAGTACCTATTAAATAAAGTCGCTTTTTCTGTCCCTGTGTATGCTTAAATCTACTAAGCAACGGATTTTGATGGGGTTTTTTTTATAAATAGAGTGATTCTCGAGGAAGGTTTTAGTACCTATATTATTTATTGGTTTTTGACAAGGCGGGTTAAGCCGCGGGCGGATCGCTAGTAATAAATATATAGTACTTAACTAGCTCTGCGACCCAAACCGAGTCTTGGCTTCTGACACGAGTTTACGCCACTTTTCTCGATCGCGCGCAGTTTCTTGCCAATTGACGGCCTCCAAGTTGCGTAAATCGGCTACAGTTGCGTCGCTCCATCGATATCTGGGACGGCCCACGGGACGTCGGCCAGTTGGAATGCCCAGATATGCCTTTTTCACGGCCCGATCATCCCCCATTCTTAAAACGTGACCGAGCCATCGGAGGCGTTGTGCCTTTGTCTGGCCAATGATGTTGGGCTCGGCCACGAGGTGTTGAATTTCCGCGTTTCTGCGGATTCTGAAGCTACCATCTGGCTCTTTAACGGGACCTAGGATTTTGCGTAGAATCTTTCGTTCGGCCACGAGTAGCTTATTTTCTTCCTTTAGCGTCAGCGTCCAAGTCTCACAACCGTACATAAGAATAGGCCTAATTAGTGTTGAGTAAATTCTTAGTTTGGTCTTCCTGCTCAGGAGCTTTGACACTAACACTTTGTGAAGGGCTGCGCTGCAATAAATATATAGTAGTACATAATATTATCAACTATGTTTACATTCTCTACACTTGGAATAAGACAAAAAATAAATAAAAAAATTGTAAACTCTAAAAAGGTATTCTGGGTGGAGCAGGGGCGAGCGCCTGTTTGTCATTAATTAATGATTCTGGGCTGGTTTTAACACAAAAAATGTCCATGACAGCCTATTTGACACTTTTTGACTTGTATTTCAACACGTTATTTATCATTTTAACGTGCAGAGTTAACAGAACATATTGAGAAATTGTGAAACTACCCTTTATTACATAATTCATTACCTAATATTATATAGATGTTAAGTGTTTGTTAGTTTCTTTCTTCCCCGTCATAATAAAGTAATTCTATGATGTTATTTTTCTGTTTGTACATACCTAGCTAGAGTGTGACATAAGCTATTTAGCTGAAACATCGCATTTCCTTGGAAATTTATTTTTAATACGTGGGCGAAGCCACGCGGGAAATCTAATAGGTTATAAAACTTATTTTATTTTGCACTACGTATGTACTCATCATAAAAACAACAGCCTCATTGATACAATGGTTAACGCGTGAGCGGGGGTTTGATTCCCGGTGGAGACGGAAAAAAAATAGTTTTAGCAGGATACAGAAGGCTAATGACCTACTTGTCCCTAAAGAAAATCGATCAGTGAAACAGATGTATGAATAATGCATACTTGTGCCCCATAATATCACAATTATTCACAAGGGGACAAGGAAATTCACAGACGCTTAATAACAAAACAATCTTGACCTTCTGCATAATTATTGCAACAGTAATAATTCTAAAACCTAGAACGTGTCTAAACCTGTGAAACGGACTTGAATTATTCGATAAGCGATTTACTACGGTAGTGATAAGGCACATTTCTATCACATGACTTTAAACCTTAATTCTAGGAGATAAGATGCATTTTTGTGAAGTCACTGTTGATTTAGTCAGCGCAGATGAAATTTTATAATACCAAGGAATTCTATTTTCAGAAAATATTAGTTATTGTGGATTTAAACAAATAATAATACGAATGTTTTTTCAGTGTTTTAACTAATTCCACTCAATAAGAGTTTGGTAGGTATAAACTCAAACTCAAACATTCATTTATTCAATTAGACTATTATTTAGTAGCACTTTCGAATCGTCATTACATAATTATTTTTAACATTTACCACCGATTCGGAAAGCAGTATCTATGGAGAAGAATCGGCAAGAAACTCCATAATATTATATACTTTAATAAATAAAAACTTCGTATTCAATACTATATTTTAGGCATACATATAAAAAATCCATACACTTATACTAATATATTATTGTGGACCAGAAAAAAATATTTGATTATTTGACCGTCTTTCAGGCTGATGCTAAAGCGATTGACGAGCTCATAATGTTAATCTATACTAATATTATAAAGAGGAAAGGTTTGTATGTAGGTATATGTATGTTATGTATGGTTTTCACGCATAAGCTACTGAACCGATTATAATGGAATTTTGCACACATATAGAGGGTAACTCGGATTAACACATATGATAGGTTTTATCCCGGAAATCCCACGGGAACGGGAACTATGCGGGTTTTCCTTTGAAAACGCGGGCGAAGACGCGGGCGAAAAGCTAGTTTTTAATAGTATCAACTTATCTATAAAAAAACAAAGCAGAAAAATAATTTTATAACAATTGAAAATACGCCAGCATTTTAATAATCGTTCTATGGACGGTTCGTCAATCAAGACCCTTTTATAGGACTATTAAATAAAGATAAACGGATTGAATTGTTAATGGTATTGTTTTTTCATAACTATTACTTAAAAATGGGTCAATCTACTTATCCTTTCAGCATTTGCGATTTCATATTTATTTATTTCTAGTCAGCTCCGAGGTTTGTAAAATGTTTTTGTGGACAACCCTAATTCGAGTAAAATTTAATAGGCCTGTAGCTTTTGTATTTTATAATTTTAAAAAATTATGAAATAATTAAAGCGAAGCCGTGGAATAATTATGTCTTATTTTATTTATAGTTGCTAATTTACTTGAAACTTGATTCTTCAGTTTTTCAATGAGATTGAAAAGCAAGGTAGAAGAAAGGTCCAGAGGAAAGTCGGTGTTTAAATATTAATTTCCTAAATCCTATTAATAGATATAAGTTTCCAGTATTATTTACGCAATAAGAAACTCCAAGTTTTGTACAAATATTTTATTTAAATATAGAATTACACAAACAATTAAGTAATTAGCCGACGTCAACTATCGTAAACTATCGTAACTATCTATACGTCATAGTAATTCTTTTTTCTTCATAAATTTCCTTCATCAAATTAATGCTAAATACGAGTCAACCACCTTTCTCATCATCATTATCATCATCAGACTATATACGTTCCCACTGCTGGGACACGGGCCTCCTATGAGGGTGATTGCCACCAAACTTAGTTTGAAATAAACCAGCGTCATTTGAAAAATTCTAGGCTCCATTTATTTACCATGAAGCACGTCCTATCTCGTTTTCCCATATCCATAATCCCGTGTTTTCGTAATGATTAAAGAGAAATCAAGATCGGTTATATTGATTGAAGAAAGTTTCTGTCTACGTGACTTGACACAATAATATTATACGTGAAATCTATAACAGTATTCTGGCTGGATTGACCCGGGATAAAAAAGAATAAAATATATAGCTTCCCTATAAAATTGCCAGACAAACATGTAGCTTTTGAATGGTAAAAAGCACTTTAAAATCATAAAATATAACAACGATGTACTAGAACGAAATAATAAAGACCACAAAACTGTATGTGTGTTTTTGGGAAAAACGTGAAGATTGGTGTAGATTGAAGTGGCACATCAAAATGCGACTAATTTAGCCTCAATAAATCTCTTATAAGCTCACGATAATAATTGAATCATGCCATTTTACTTTGACATCTAATCGTGTGAATCCCGTTTTTGAAGATCGAATTTTGTGTAACTTATCTAAGTACACCTTTTTACGTATTGGACAAATATTTTTATGCAAAGTAAGAATTTTAAGACCTTATATTTTAAGTAGGAACACGAGTATTCGATAGCTTGAAAATATTTCATGTCACCAAGCCATTTTGTTACCTCTATTGTCTGTAAAGTCTTATATAGACGCGGTTTTAACAAAAGCCTTTGACCCCGTCTATCCATCGAACAATTTTTCATATAGGTAACATAAGCCTATGAAAGAGGGATATTTTGCATCTACCTACATACAAAAAAATATGCTTACCTGTATGTAGGTACTTTATTGAATCGTGAAGTATGATCGAACGAACATATTTAGATTATGTGCTGATGCAGCAAAGTGTTGTGCATGAGCCCAAGGTTTTTGAGTTAGAAGTGACGACCAATCTTCGACGGAGTATTAATTACAGGCGAAGCCCCCTCGGCTTGCACAGTTAGTACAAAAGAAAAGTTTTTCCTTTAATTTGACCTCCAGTTTGTATGTCACTGACATACAATATTTTATTCGTGCTAATTTAATTTATCTCAAGCGAGCATTTTTATTACTTTTATGAAGGAAATCTGTCTCAATTTCCACTGTAAATTAAGGTCTTAATTCAAGACGCTTACTCTGTCATACGTTTGCAATTTTCATTTAAAGGTCAAAGCAATTTACTAAGATTTGTGCCTTCAAAGAGACACTTAGGATAAATTGATATTCAAAAATTTAGGTATTTTTACTTTTCCAATATTATTCATTTTTTTCCATGTTACTTGTGAGTTCAAAAATCTTGGCATAGTTCCAAATAAGTTTTCAAAAAGTTGTATTTGGAAGAAAGCGAAATTTATTTGATTTTAATCTTCGCATTATTTTATAATTAGAACGAGTCAAATGATAATTCTAATTATAAATTAATTCCAATTCCAGGCAGTTTAAATATTGATTTTTTAACGAAAATTCGTGAAGCCTAAGAACTATTAGGACTCAAAGCTTCTCAGAAATCTATAATTAAGTCTAAAGTGACTTAAATATAGACTTTTATATTTACTCATGTGACATGTAGTAAACCAAACTACTGGATAGTTTGGTTATAGGTTATAGGTATGATAAGGTACCTATTACGTAAAAATATATTTATAGATTTTGCAATAAATGGTTCAAGACTGCATCGTTGCTAGGTAACTTAACCTGAATAACCTATATTCAAAATAGTACCTTATAAATAGATACAGTTTGCACGTTTTTCACATTAACCATGACTTGAACATCGATACATGCTAATGTAGTGTGCTTGCCGTGACCCACCGCTTGAATTTTAAACTGCAGATTGACTGTCACGCTGTTTTAGTTTAAATATGTATCGATAATAGATGCTATAGGGATCAAATTAGTTTGAATAATTAGCATATTCGCGCCTTTACGGCATTCTCTTCTTTTGCATAAAATCCTGTTAATTTCAGGTAAGTAACAGAATACTTAATATGATATTATGATATTATATAGGCACTGAAATAAAATAAATGCGAAAGTATGTTTGATTGTCCTTCTTTCACGTCGCAACGGAACAACTATATGAAATGATTTTCGTGTTTAAAGGTTGGTAGGTGAGAGGCGGACTGATCGCTAGATTTTTATAATATATAAACGATAAACATATTATTAGTTTTATGTCAAAGGATAGTTTGTATCTTTTTTTTTTAATTTAGATGGTTTTTACGCTACGACTGATTGAAACGTATTGCCGTACTCAACTAAAGCCTACCAAATAGTAATCTTGTAATAAATAACGAACATTCTGAAAAAATAACACCAAGAAATAACTTTTACATTTTGTAACTCAAGCCATTACGAAAACCACAACTTCCGAACAATGCATTTTACTAAGTATTTCTTATTGTTTCGACCTTGTACCCTTTGACCTAATTGTTCATTCATTTTGTTCGTTCATTTGTTAACATTTTTAACAAGGGTCTTCACTCATTTTCACACGATTAGTCTGACTGAGTAATTTGTAAAGGGCTCCTGTTTTACAATGGGAAGGGAATTATGTATCTTGTTAACAGATTGTTTTTCGAGTCACTGGTGGAAGTAATTTTGAACGAAAAGAATTAAGAAAAAAAGTAGAGAAAGAATATAAGTATAGATAATTTCTATTTAGGTTAATGCAATGATGTAGATATGAAAGAAATGTATGAAAATTTCATTTGCACAGCATGACCATAATGAAATGAGATAATAAACTTTGATATTTTCATTACGGATGTATCGGCGCCTCCTGTATGAAGTTAATGCTTATTTCTTAACCTACTTTGAAATCTTATAATTTATATCTTGAATTTTATACTTAATTTTTATTAAATTCAAATCCTGCCTCACTATGCAATTTTCACTATTTTTTTTATTGAAGTGAAACATCTTTAGGCGCGTTTAGAGTAAAATTTCAAGATCGCGTTTTGGTATTACGCGAAGTTTCACTTCTGACACGTGTGCTCGGTACACACGCTCTTTTTGGCATTCAAATCCTATCGAAATTTCGTGGTGTAAGCGTAAACGAGAGACAGAGTTACTTTTGCATCATCACTACATAGTATAAAACAAAGTCGCTTTCTTTGTCCCTATGTCCCTTTGTATACTTAAATCTTTAAAACTACGCAACAGATTTTGATGCGGTTTTTTTAATAGATAGAGTGATTCAAGAGGAAGGTTTTAGTATATAATTTATTAGGTTTTAGACAAAGCGGGCGAAGCCGCGGGCGGTAAGCTAGTATTGAATATGAGGCTCTGGCTCTCTTGCTAAGCATAGCCTGTGTTAAGAGAGCCAGTCCCTTTCCGTAAATATATCGGTTTAATAGATCGGTTTATTAAATCCACGTATCTCGATGATTTTGTTATTGTGTCATCGAGATACGTGAAATTCCATCAACATAAGTCCCCGTAAAAGATAAGTAATAACTTTATTACTTATATTATACTATTATTTTTTAGTCATTAATTATAGTAAACTAATGTTTTTAGTGGGTTATTTCATATTTGATACACTTTTAGGTAGTACGTTAATTTGATGATATGTTAGTTATTTTTTAAATGTGTCTGGCAAGATGTAAGAACCATGAAAACTGTCCGGCTCTTGAGTTAACATCTTTTTATACGTCTCCAAGAAACATATATAAAATTTAGCTTTAAAACTATAATGAAAGTTAGGTATAATTTTATACACCTTTACTACCTGTTTCCTGCCAAAGTAACCACAACCCAGACTTGATAATCGCTAGTCGTTCTTATCTGTATCGGAGACATATACAGAGAAACTTTCAACTTTCCTAAAGAAAGGAAAGTCTGGCCGGCGTGGGCTCTTAGATTATAAAGTGTCGAGTCCAAAGAAATTGGTTGCAAACATACATGTGAAGCTAATAAAATCATTTTAAAAAGGATTAATTACCCGCAAGGCACTGTAGCAATTAAACGCCTATAATTTAAACACAGTTATTAGTACTAGGTAATAACTATTTCCTTTCTCAATATAATACAAAATACGAAAATAGCACTCCAACAAAATTAACTTCTGCATAACGTTGTAATCATTCATTTTGTTTCCGACGTTCGCACCGCCTAGATCAGAGATTACGACGATCATTGGAATAAATTGCAGGTAAATAATAGGTAATAATTGCAATAAATTTCTTTTCTTTCTTTCTTTCTTTCTTTCAAGTAAATTATTGTTGTATTTGTGTTTATTAAGAAAAGTCGTCTCTAGATAACATAGCAACATTATCAATTCGCTAAGAAACAGACCGAATTTATCATTATACATTTACAATTTATTTATCATTTTATCATTAGACACTCTATCTTGATAGCCTGTTATTTCAGAAGAATAGTCAACGTAGTTTACGTAGTCACCGATCCTTGATAAGTGTACAAAGATTGAAACACAAGACTGTAAGTTTAAATTAGGACCAAAAAAGCTTATTGACATAACAAATAATTGAAATTGAAACTAAAGAAAAACTTAAATATCAACACTGCGAATCTCAATGGTAGATAACCTATTTGAACACAATAACTGACAGTGATCTTAAATTACCACAATAATGTATTGACGCGCGACTCACTGCAAGGATCAAAAATAGCATTCAATTGAGTGCTATTTCCACATTGTTACCGTAGGTTAAGGGTGCTTTTTCACCAATAATGTGCGAGGAAATGTGTCAAGCGAGGGCGAGCTGTGCTGTGAACACGTGTGGGGGTTTCCACTAAAGCTGGACGAGAAAAATTGTGCAGTGAGAGAATGCTTTGAAATATCTTTTATTGAATTTGATATTATTGGTTTTATGGCATTCAAATGCTTTATAAACATAAATTTATAAAGAATAGAAAAAAATCGATCACTCTGGCGGGATCACGGGTGGCTGAGTTGGACAAGCGTCCGCCCCGGAATGGCTTGAAAGGATGCGGGTTCGAGTCCCGCCTCGAGATCGAATTTTTTCTATTCTTTATATATTTTATGTCAAAATTATAGAACGAATAAACATACCTCGCACGCATTCCTCGCGCACATTCCTCGCACACATCTCTCGCGTGTTTTGTTTCAGCAAAAAACCTGAACTGAGCCGTTTCCACCAGGGCTGTGCTGAGCGAGGCGAGGTAAATTGGCGATATGATTGGTTCTTTACATACACATCCAACTACGAATCCTCGCACAACTCTAGTGGAAAAGCACCCTAGTAAGGTACATTGTAGTGGCGGAAGTGCAAATTAAATGGCTGCGGAATGTTTGCTCACAATGTCACTTTCTATTTTTAACAGCTCTATTTTATGCTACCCTGGTAGTTGCGTGAAGGGAAAATATTAAGAGTTTTTGTCTGTTTGTTAACTTCTGTATTATTTAATCGATTTGGTGTGTATACGTGTTATGCGAAAGTTTTGACTCTTTTTCGAATTAGTGTCTCTGTACGTGTGTGTAAGTCTATAATACTAATATTATAAAGAGGAAAAGTTTTTAATTATGTATGTATGTATGTATGGTTTTCACGTATAAACTACTGGACCGATTTCAAAAATGATATCACCATTAGAAAGCTGCATCTTCACTGAGCAGCAA